>NC_090736.1:135120544-135125544 GCF_036898095.1 Palaemon carinicauda | reverse complement strand
GAAAATTAAACGTCAATTAAAGTCGAAGTTTTAGAGAGAGAGAGAGAGAGAGAGAGAGAGAGAGAGAGAGAGAGAAACAAAAGCAGTATATATACCCTTGACATTCTTCTTCTGTCAAGAGTCTGAAGCGGTTGATTTATACGGATGGGAAACGGGTCTTAACGACCTCAAACAAGCCATAACTATGTGACTCCTACGCTTGCCACCAGAGGCGCTTCTGCTCCGGTGAACAAACTTACTTTCTACTCTTTATTTCTTCATTTATCAACTGTATTTCTACTCTTTATTTCTTCATTTATCAACTGTATTTCTACTTTTTATTTCTTCATTTATCAACTGTATTTATACTTTTTATTTCTTCATTTATCAACTGCATTTCTACTCTTTATTTCTTCATTTATCAACTGTATTTCTACTCTTTATTTCTTCATTTATTAACTGTATTTCTACTTTTTATTTCTTCATTTATCAACTGTATTTCTACTTTTTATTTCTTCATTTATCAACTGTATTTCTACTTTTTATTTCTTCATTTATCAACTGTATTTCAACTTATTATTTCTTCATTGATCAACTGTATTTCTACTTTTTATTTCTTCATTTATCAACTGTATTTCTACTCTTTATTTCTTCATTTATCAACTGTATTTCTACTCTTTATTTCTTCATTTATCAACTGTATTTCTACTGTTTATTTCTTCATTTACCAACTGTATTTCTAATTTTTATTTCTTCATTTATCAACTGTATTTCTACTCTTTATTTCTTCATTTATCAACTGTATTTCTACTCTATTTCTTCATGTATCAACTGTATTTCTACTCTTTATTTCTTCATTTATCAACTGCATTTCTACTTTTTATTTCTTCATTTATCAACTGTATTTCAACTTATTATTTCTTCATTGATCAACTGTATTTCTACTTTTTATTTCTTCATTTATCAACTGTATTTCTACTCTTTATTTCTTCATTTATCAACTGTATTTCTACTCTTTATTTCTTCATTTATCAACTGTATTTCTACTGTTTATTTCTTCATTTACCAACTGTATTTCTAATTTTTATTTCTTCATTTATCAACTGTATTTCTACTCTTTATTTCTTCATTTATCAACTGTATTTCTACTCTATTTCTTCATGTATCAACTGTATTTCTACTCTTTATTTCTTCATTTATCACTGCATTTCTACTTTTTATTTCTTCATTTATCAACTGTATTTCTACCTTTTATATCTTCATTTATCCATTTCATTTTTATCTATATCGAGTAAAGAATAAGAGATGATGAATGGAGACGTATTGAATTAAAAGCTCAAGATAGAGACGACTGGCGAAATCTAATATTACTGAATTTAATATTACTGGATTTTATAAGAATTTTCTCTCCGCCAAGAAGCCAGCCAAAGAACTAGCCTTTACGTATTTCACCATATGGTGGCAACTTATGACCAATGACTCCTGTTCTTTGGTCTAAAAAAAAGAAGACTCAACCACAAACAAAAAACCACCGTTAAAATCTTTCCTTTAAGCTAAAACGTTCTCTGACAAGACATAAACTTGAGGATATTTAAACAACAAATGTTAAGATTTCGAAACAGAGTCTTGGCAGTGTACGGTTTCCAAGGCGCGTTCGATTCTGCAAGAACTTTAGTTTTGGGAATATGAGAATTCGCCTGGAAATGTGAGAACGCATCCAAGATGGCGTCTCCCTTGCCAATGTAAAACATTGGGACCAAGATGGCGTCGCCCTTACCAATGTAAACATTGGGACCAAGATGGCGTCACCCTTGCCAATGTAAACATTGGGACCAAGATGGCGTCACCCTTACCAATGTAAACATTGAGGTTGTAAATACTTACCAGTTTATGTTGAACAGGGTGACATAAGTCTCTCATTTATAGTTTATTTATGAAAGATCTATTTTAATGGTATTACTGTTCTTGGAATATATCATTTTAATGTTGTTACTGTTCTTGAAATCTATTTTAATTGTTTATTACTTCTCTTGTAGTTTATTTATTTATTTCCTTTCCTCACTGGGCTATTTTTGCGTCTTGGAGCCCTTAGGCATATAGCATCCTGCTTTTCCAGTAGGGTTGTAACTTAGATGATAATGATAATGATAATAATAATAATAATAATAATAATAATCTACCACGCCTATTGACGCAAAGGGCCTCGGTTAGATTTCGCCAGTCGTCTCTATCTTGAGTTTTTAATTCAATACTTCTCCTTTCATCATCATCATCATCATAATAATAATAATAATAACAATGATAATAATATCACACAGAATACATTGACTATCAGTTTAAAGCAATAAATATATTCAGAAAAGAAATATATCAATAAATTTAATATTTCTAGCAATACAGGGGGCTAAGGTAAGCTAGCGACAGTGTACAATATTTCTAACCGTATCCCACCTGGGAAATATATTCAGAATACTGCATTAATCGCTCCCAAAGATGAAACCGGACAGATGAGTTTGTGATATGAGAGAAAATAATATAATTATGAGAAATAATAATTAAAATTGTGGAATGATCTTCCTAATCGGGTGGTTGAATCGGTAGAACTTCAAAAGTTCAAACTCGCAGCTAGTGTTTTGATGTTGAACAGGCTGACATAAGTCCTTTTATAGTTTATATATCAAAGATGTTTTGATATTGTTAATGTTTTTAAAATATTTTAATTTTTCATTACTTATATCGCTTATTTATTTCCTTATTTCCTTTCCTCACTGGGCTATTTTTCCATGTTGGAGCCCTTGGGCTTGTAGCATCTTGCTTTTCAAACTAGGGTTGTAGCTTAGATGATAATAATAATAATAATAATAATAATAATAATAATAATAATAATAATAATACCATCTTGCTTTTCCAACTAGGTTGTAGCTTAGATAATAATAATAATAATAATAATAATAATAATAATAATAATAATAAATAAATAAATAAAAAATTCGTATACTTCGTTCTGTGTATTTTCAGGCAAATATAACTTAGAGGTATTGATAAAATGTTTTCTATTAAGCAATTTTTTGTGATGAAAAAAAAAAGTATATTATTTTACATTATTATAGTTCCATGTTTCGTAAATATCGATTTATTTCTTAATTACTTAATCAAAAACAATGAAACCTTTAGGTATATTTTCCTGTTTCTTAATTATTCAATCAAAAACAATGAGAAATTTGGGTAGTTTCCGTAAATTATAACATTTTATCTTTATTGTTAAAATAAAAAATAAAAAATTATACTTTATAAACTCTGAAAAAAAAACATATATGAACGAAGTATATATATATATATATAAAAAAAAGAAAAAAAAAACCAGAAGAATTAATGGGTGCACTGTTAAAAAATTGCTATAAAAACGGTAAAAATCCTGGAATAAATGTTGCCTGGCATTTACCATTTTAAAACGGATATATTGACGTAAAGGAGTGATATTACGGTCACCAACCCGTTAAAGATAATAATAAAATACGGTGAGAAATACGGTCATCTGTATTTTTTCTGAAATACGACTGAGAACAGTATATTTTTACGGCGAATTTCCGATTAAAATTACGTTTTTTTCAACACTGTATTTCATGATAAAGAGAGGAAGAGAAACTGGCTAACGGAGTTGCTGTTGTAGAAAATGGGTGTGAAAAATTTCTTGGTTTGAAAAAAAAAAAAACCTCATTACTTACAGGAATTGGCTAAGAAAATGTTTCCAAACATTAATATAGCGTGACAGAGTTTTTAAAAGGCGAATTATAATAAAAAATAATCGTAAAGTTAATCATAAAATGAAATTTTTTTTTTCCAGATATGGTACAGTCAATTTCCTTAAAATTAAATATGTGTTGATTCCAGTTTCCTATATTTTAGATTCGTAATAAATTTAATTCTAAAATGTAAATTTTTTTTCCAGATATGCTACTGTCAATTTCCTTAAAATCGAGACGTATTGATGCCAGTTTCACTATATTTTAGATTAGTAATAAATTTAATTCAAAAATGTACAATTTTCTTTTTAGATATACTACTATCAATTTCCTTAAAATTCGAGACGTATTGATGTCAATATCCTATATTTTAGACTAGTAATATTACTATTAGCTATGCTACAACCCTAGTT
This sequence comes from Palaemon carinicauda, assembly GCF_036898095.1. Lineage (NCBI taxonomy): Eukaryota > Metazoa > Arthropoda > Malacostraca > Decapoda > Palaemonidae > Palaemon > Palaemon carinicauda. The sequence goes on along the minus strand of NC_090736.1, from coordinate 135,121,409 downwards.
GGAAAAGCAGGATGCTATAAGCCCAAGGGCTCCAACAGGGAAAATAGCCCAGTAAGGAAAGGTAATAAGGAAACAGATAGAATAATCTGCTTGAGTGTACCCTCAAGCATGAGAACTCTACCCCAGGAAAGTGGAAGACCATTGTATAGAGGCTATGACACTACCCTAGACTAGAGAACAATGGTTTGATTTTGGAGTGTCTTGATAATAATTTCTTGAATTTCAAACTTGCAATAATTTTGAAAATTATGACTTTAATATTGCAATGTTGATATCTAATTTGGGGAACAAAAATGCTAAAACTTCTCTTGAACAATATAAATCCTTAGTTCTGATATCAACCTTGCTTTTAACCCTAAAATTTTGACGATTCAATAGACTTTTAGGCCTATTCTAGTCATAATTTGATAGACTTACAGACATTCAAAATTGTTATTTCTCTTAAAGATAATAATCTTTCAAAATACTAGAACATTTTCTGTTGAAAAATTAAGTCCAACATATAAAAAAACAGTTTATAGAAATACATACTTTACCCAAACACATCAAACATATTTAAATTGGTAAAAAACAATTGTCTATTTCTTAAGCAGCTGAGCCTAATATCAATTTAGTACTGAAAACGGCTAAAAATATCAATACAATGGTCATGCAACATTCATCAAATGCAAAACATGATGCAATTAATTACGTATGTATGTATTACATACACAAACGTATGAATTGTGTCTGTCTATACACACAAATTCATGTAGTTTAAGTTCACACTTGCACACATCAAGATCAACAGATCAGCTGTTCAGAGCTGAAAGGCCACAAGGACGTCAATATTTGAAAAAAATCTAAAACTTTGTTAGTGAAAAAA
>NC_090736.1:135099767-135120044 GCF_036898095.1 Palaemon carinicauda | reverse complement strand
ATTAGTTCAACACTTGCACAGAACAGGGTCTTCAGAGCTGATGGGGTACAAGACACCAATTTAAAAAAAATATTAATCTTAGTGAAAAAGAAAGAATCACACAGTAAGAAACACACACAGAGAGAGAGAGAGAGAGAGAGAGAGAGAGAGAGAGAGAGAGAGAGAGAATCATTAGTTCAACACTTGCACAGAACAGCTCTTCAGGGCTGATGGGGTTCAAGATACCAATATTTTAAAAAATTTAATCTTAGGTGAAAAAGAAAGAGTCACACTATAAGAAACAGAGAGAGAGAGAGAGAGAGAGAGAGAGAGAGAGAGAGAGAGAATCATTAGTTCACACTTGTACAGAATGGGGTACAAGTTACCAATATTTAAAAAAATTCAATCATAGTGAATATAAAGAATCACACAGTAAGAAACACAAAGAGAGAGAGAGAGAGAGAGAGAGAGAGAGAGAGAGAGAGAGAAAGAGAGAGAGAGAGAGAGAGAGAGAGAGAGAGAGAGAGAGAATCATTAGTTCACACTTGCATAGACATGATGGGGTACAAGACACCAATTTTTAAAAAAGAATTAATCTTAGTGAAAAAGAAAGAATCACTGTAAGAAACACAGAGAGAGAGAGAGAGAGAGAGAGAAAGAGAGAGAGAGAGAGAGAGAGGGAGAGAGAGAGAGAGAGAATCATTAGTTCACACTTGCACAGAGCAGCTCTTCAGAGCTGATGGGGTACAAGACACCAATTTAAAAAAATATTAATCCTAGTGAAAAAGAAAGAATCACACTGTAAGAAGCACCCAAAGAGAGAGAGAGAGAGAGAGAGAGAGAGAGAGAGAGAGAGAGAGAGAATCATTGGTTCACACTTGTACAGAATGGGGTACAGTGTTACCAATATTTAAAAAATTTCAATCATAGTGAATATAAAGAATCACAGAGTAAGAAACACAAAGAGAGAGAGAGAGAGAGGAGAGAGAGAGAGAGAGAGAGAGAGAATCATTAGTTCACACTTGCATAGAACATGATGGGGTACATGACACCAATTTTTTAAAATTTGAATCTTAGTGAAAAAGAAAGAATCACACTATAAGAAACACAGAGAGAGAGAGAGAGAGAGAGAGAGAGGAGAGAGAGAGGAGAGAGAGAGGAATCATTAGTTCACACTTGCACAGAGCAGCTCTTCAGAGCTGATGGGGTACAAGACACCAATATTTTTAAAAATTTTAAACTTAGTGAAAAGAGAGAGAGAGAGAGAGAGAGAGAGAGAGAGAGAGAGAGAGAGAGAGAGGCATCATACTCTTGCCAGGGTAGATTAGGTACAAAGTAAAGTTTGGCAAATACATAGCAGAATTGCCTAAGGAAAAATATCTTTGAGTGTAAGAAAAATACCTTGATTTTCCTTCGGGACTCTTTAATATCTTTCCTCAAACCTCAGAGTCTTCTGTTTTTTTGAGTGTTATCTTCATAATAAATTGATCTAATTTAATTTTTTAGATTCTCAAAAGTATTATTTGACTTTTACAATTTTATATATATATATATATATATATATACTATATATAACATATATATATATTCAAATAAGCCATATATATTAATACATTAAAGTCTGGATTCTCTTAACGACCTCGGGATCAGAGGCCCCAGGCGGAACGGAATCACCCAAAGACTATAGTATCAGACCGGCCAGGATTTGAACCCTGGTCCAGGATACCTGTATGCCTGGACCAGGGTTCAAATCCCGGCCGGTCTGATACTATAGTCTTTGGGTGATTCCGCCTGGGGCTCTGATCCCGCGGTCGTTAAGAGAATCCAGACTTTTAATGTATTAATATAGATGGCTTATTTGAAATATGAAAAACACGTTTAAATGTGCAAATATTATCATATATATATATATATATATATATATATATATCTTTCCCTTATCACTCAACACAGAAGGCCCCTCTAGGCTCGTCCACTAGCAGTTCGTTCTCATGCTTCTTCAACTTTAGATACGGGTCAAAGGTCAAGCAAGCCATATCAAAGGTTAGGGGGGGGGGGATGGATCTGGACTGAGGGGGGAACTGAACAGGGCCAATTGTTGTTGTTTACCTGTATCTCGATCCCTGCAACCACACACAACACGCCCCAGGAAAAAGAAACGGGTATATAAGATAAAAATAAGAGTAAAAGAAACTGGCTTACGGAGGTGCTGGCTGTTTGAAAGAGGGCTGAGTGTGGAAACTTTCTCTATCAAAAAATCACTTTTTTGAAAAAAAATCGTGATTTAAAATGAAAATCTCACTACCAATAGGATGGAGAAAATTATTTCAAAGCTTTGTTGAAGCGTGAGAGATTTTTAAATTGTGATAATTAAAAATTTGCAGTGAATAATTTTATAAATGTGAAATGTCAAAAATTGTGAAATTTCAAAAAACAAAAGCTAGTGTGAACGGTTCAGCATTGGTAAAAAATAAAAGCAAGTGAGAATATCTATTTTTTTGTAATAATAAAAAAAAGCAGTTGCTTGTTTCTTCTAGATTCTAATATATAAAATGTCATAAACAAAAGCAAGTGAAAACATGGACTTTTTAAATAAAAATGAGCAGTGATTGTTTTTCGAAATTCTAATATATAAAATGTCACAAACAAAAGCAAGTGAAAACATGGACTTTGTAAATAAAAATGAGGCAGTGATTGTTTATCTAGATTCTATATATAAAATGTCATAAACAAAAGCAAGTGAGAACATAGAATTTTTCTAATAATAAAAATGAGCAGTGATTGTTTTCCTAAATTCTAATATATAAAATGTCATAAACAAAAGCAAGTGAGAACATGGACTTTTTAAATAAAAATGAGCAGTGATTGTTTTTCTAAATTCTAATATATAAAATGTCATAAACAAAAGCAAGTGAAAACATCGACTTTTTAAATAAAAATGAGCAGTGATTGTTTTTCTAAATTCTAATATATAGAATGTCATAAACAAAAGGCAAGTGAAAATATCGACTTTTTAAATAAAATGAGCAGTGATTGTTTATCTAAATTATAAATATATAAAATGTCATAAACAAAAGCAAGTGAGAACATAGAATTTTTCTAATAATTAAAAAATAGCAGTGATTGTTTTCTAAATTCTAATATATAAAATGTCATAAACAAAAGCAAGTGAGAACATTTTAGCATTGGCAAAAATTGAAAATAAAATCTGGAAATAGTCATTTCTATTTCAAAATACGAGACTGAAATATCCAAAATGGAAGTGAGACAGAGAAATACTTCACACCAGCACTGGGAAAAAGTACACAGGGACATATTAAATATAAAATTGATAAAAAACATATAGCATGAAATGGTATCATGAAAAAACGCATGACAGGAAATTAGCAGTAGATCAATTATGATTGAAAATGACCAATTATCTAAGACAAAATTTCATGTTTTAATATTATAAAAACATGTTTCTATACTCAATTTTTCTTAATGGGCGCATTTGCACCGACTCGCAGTGATGCCCTTCTAGCTCGGAAAAGTTTCCTACTAACTGATTGGTTGGGGGAAAATAATTCTAACCAATCAGATACTAGGAATCTTTTCCAAGTTAAAAGGGCACAATTGCGAGTCAGGTGCACTTGGACTGACTCGCAGGGGTGCCCTTTTAGCTCGGAAAAGTTTTCCAACTAGCTGATTGGTTGCACAAAATAATTCTAACCAATCAGCTCTTAGGAAACTTTTCCGAGCTAAAATGACACCTCTCCGAGAACAAGGGTGTCCTTTTAGCCCGGAAAGGTTTCCTACTAGCTGATTGGTTGGACAAAATAACTCTAACCAATCACATACTAGGAAACTTTTCCGAGCTAGAAGGGCACCCCTGCCAGTCAGTGCAAATTCACCTCACTAAAAATAATGAGTAATAGTACAAAAATAAAATAGAATTTGGGCAAAACTTATAAACCAATCAATGATAAAATTTCGTCAGATTTAATATTACAAAAAAAATGTACTGTAGCTATTACAAAGAGAATTTTAAATTTGGGTAAAACTTTCCGTACAAAAAAAAAAAAAAAAAAAAAAAAAACAGCCATAATCATACGTTTTTTTACATAACACGTTCATGCTTCGACAGAGAGGCTACCATACTTTTATTTCATCTGCCATCAAATTGTCGTAAGTAGGGGGCACTACAGTTAAGTAAATAAGTAAAATACTTATAAAAAATGCAAATTTAAATGTATTTAAAAGGGGGAATTACATCTGACATATAATTTAGCAATTTGGTGTTTCTGCTAAGACTTCTAAACATCATAAATATTTTTTTTATCAAAGTAAAATTTTGGTTTTTGGTGTTATTTTCTTTGATAAAATTTTGGCCATTATTTCATCTGCCATCAAATTGTCGTAAGTAGGGGGCACTACAGTTAAGTAAATAAGTAAAATACTTTTAAAAAATTGCAAATTTAAATGTATTTGAAAGGGGGAATTACATCTGACATTATAATTTAGCAGTATGGTGTTTCTGCCTAAGACTTCTAAACATCATAAATATTTTTTTTTATCAAAGTAAAATTTTGGTTTTTGGTGTTATTTTCTTTGATAAAATTGGGCATCCGAAAAGTGATGTAGGTGGCCATTTAATAGAGGAGTTTTTTTTTAATATAAACATGAATGGAGTGTATGTTGTACAATTATTACCTGGTTTGACATTTTGGGATAATGAAGTATGTATATAAGTAAATTTAGTAATGTGTATATGTATGTATGTATGTATGTATGTATGTATGTATATATATATATATATATAATATATAATATATATATAATGTGTATATATATATATATATATGTGTCTGTGTATATATATATATATATATATATACACTGTATATATACATACATAAATATATATACACACATATACATATGTATATACATATACATATGTGTATGTATAGTTAACACATATGCATATAATTTTTTCTGGAAATTAAAATAAAATAAAACCTGAAACCTGAAAAAGAATCAATATTATTCAAAAAGTCTAAAAATATTTTTTTTAAACATAATAATCTTTAAAATGGACCTAGTTTCAAAAGTCTCTTTAAACACTAAAAAAAAAAACATGAAAACTAAAATTTCATAAGTCTATAAAACTTAAGCTGATAGAAAACCAACACTTAAAATTAATCTTTTTGAATATAATATAAGATAATATGCTACCTAAAAAGTAAAGGTTTATAATGGATTCCCTTAAATATATGACATATACTTTAAAAGTAAATATCCCTTAAATACTTTAAACATGAAACAGTAACGAGAAGAGTGAAATTACATTTCTTAAAATATTCTGACACTCAAAAAAAAAAAAATAAATAAATAAAAATAAAAAATAAATAAATAAATAAATAAGAAAAATAAAACTGGTGAGAATATTTCTAAAATCTAAAGCATTAAAAATCTAAAAACCATATATTTATTTAGTTTAAAAAAAAAACTGATAAGAATATCTCTAAAATCTAAAAGCAAAAAAACTAAAAACCAGATTTTGATTAGTTTAAAAAAAACTGGTGAGAATATCTCTAGAATCTAAAAGGAAAAACGATAAACCAGATTTATAATAGTTCAAAAAAAAAAAAAAAAAAAAAAAAAAAAAAAAAAAAAAAAAAAAAAGGAAAACGAACCCTGGTAAGAATATCTCTAGAATCTAAAAGGAAAAACGATAACCAGATTATTTATATATATATAAAAAAAAAAAAATAAAAAAAAAAAAAAAAAAAAAAAAAACACCTTTCATCCACTCACCATTTGATGTGAAGTTGAAGACGTCCTCGAACATCCGCAGTGTGAGGGTGGTGCCACGATACATGGTCCCGCAGAAGACGCCCACGCCCACGCAACAGCATGAGCGTCGCGATGAGGGTGGCGTAGGGAACGCGCGTCATGCAGTCCCTGCATTTTCGACCTGCGAAGAGGAAAAGGGAAGGTGAATTAAACATCCAATATTTGGGAGTTTCTATTTTCCTCTTTGTTTCCATTAATGTATATTTTGTTTTTTTTATCTTTGTATTGTAAAGGTAGACATTATTATTATTATTATTATTATTATTATTATTATTATTATTATTATTATTATCTTTATTATCATTATTTTTATTATTAATATTTTTATTATTATTATCATCATTTATTTTTCGAAGTATAGTAATTTTCAGAGAGAGAGAGAGAGAGAGAGAGAGAGAGAGAGAGATAGCACACATGGTATATATATATATATATTATATATATATATAGAAGAGAGAGAGAGAGAGAGAGAGAGAGAGAGAGAGAGAGACCGTACAATCAAAACCCACACATGGTATATATATATATATATATATATACATATATATATATATATATATATGTATGTATATATATATATATATATACATAGAGAGAGAGAGAGAGGAGAGAGAGAGAGAGAGATCAAACGACCCGGACAAACAGTAGAGATTTTAGGCTTAAATTTTGAGGTCTACTTATTCAACTAAAGATACACAGACAGTTGCCATCGACCGCCACGGACTTTAATTCAAGTCTCTCTCTCTCTCTCTCTCTCTCTCTCTCTCTCTCTCTCAGCCTCATTATTTCACCATATCAGAGAGATATTAAAAGTCCTGAACCACGGAAATAATTCTCTGAGTCGCTTTCTCCATCTTTGTTTGTTCGCAAAAATGTTTTATGGCCTGACGTCACGCAATGTCTTAAATAGACTCATTTCACATGAAGGGCCGACTTTCTCCTTGCTGCTGTTTAAATATACACATATACATGTTTGTATATATTAATATATATATATATATTATATGTATATATACATATATATATGTATATATAAACATATATATATATATAATATATAATATATATATAAATATATACAGTATATTTATAGATATATAAATATATATATATATATATATATATATTTATTTATTTATAAAATACACACACACACACATATATATATATATATATATATATACACATATATAGTTTCTTGTAGTATCTACAACCTCACCATCCTGGTGAGCTAAGGATGGCAGGTTTGGGGGGAGACTAAATGTCTACCCGCCGAGTCATCAGCAGCCATTGCCTGGACCACCCTGGTTCCTACATTTATGAATAGGATTTTTTAGGCGCTAATCATATGTATATAGGATCAGTCTCCAGGGCATTGTCACTATCCTTAGCCTCTGCCATTCATGAGCAACCTTTAAAGTATGAAGTCTAAAAAATTATAATGTACGGCCGGAAATGTATAATGTATCGCGTGATATACTCACAGGATACGTGGATACGCACTTGGATTGTATGTATCGTGAGTTACTATTGCGTATATACGCCTGAAGTTGATAGCGGATTCAAGGCTGAGTGGTTATCTTAAGTCTATTACGCCTTCTACGCTGTTTCTACTTTCATGTCAACTGCTCAATTTCAAGGTTTAAAGGTCACTCATGAGTGGCAGGGGCAAGGGACAGTGACATTGTCCTATTAAGCTGGACAATGCCCTTGAAACTGTTAAGTTGGAAAATGCCCTTGAAACTGACAAGGGCAAGGGACAGTGACATTGTCCTATAAGCTGGACAATGCCCTTGAAACTGTTAAGCTGGAAAATGCCCTTGAAACTGACAAGGGCAAGGGACAGTGACATTGTCCTATAAGCTGGACAATGCCCTTGAAACTGTTAAGCTGGAAAATGCCCTTGAAACTGACAAGGGCAAGGGACAGTGACATTGTCCTATTAAGCTGGAATATGCCCTTGAAACTGTTAAGTTGGAAAATGCCCTTGAAACTGACAAGGGCAAGGGACAGTGACATTGTCCTATTAAGCTGGAAAATGCCCTTGAAACTGTTAAGTTGGAAAATGCCCTTGAAACTGACAAGGGCAAGGGACAGTGACATTGTCCTATTAAGCTGGAAAATGCCCTTGAAACTGTTAAGTTGGAAAATGCCCTTGAAACTGACAAGGGCAAGGGACAGTGACATTGTCCTATTAAGCTGGAAAATGCCCTTGAAACTGTTAAGCTGGAAAATGCCCTTGAAACTGACAAGGGCAAGGGACAGTGACATTGTCCTATTAAGCTGGAAAATGCCCTTGAAACTGTTAAGTTGGAAAATTGCCCTTGAAACTGACAAGGGCAAGGGACAGTGACATTGTCCTATTAAGCTGGAAAATGCCCTTGAAACTGTTAAGTTGGAAAATGCCCTTGAAACTGACAAGGGCAAGGGACAGTGACATTGTCCTATTAAGCTGGAAAATGCCCTTGAAACTGTTAAGTTGGAAAATGCCCTTGAAACTGACAAGGGCAAGGGACAGTGACATTGTCCTATTAAGCTGGAAAATGCCCTTGAAACTGTTAAGCTGGAAAATGCCCTTGAAACTGACAAGGGCAAGGGACAGTGACATTGTCCTATTAAGCTGGAAAATGCCCTTGAAACTGTTAAGTTGGAAAATGCCCTTGAAACTGACAAGGGCAAGGGACAGTGACATTGTCCTATTAAGCTGGAAAATGCCCTTGAAACTGTTAAGCTGGAAAATGCCCTTGAAACTGTTAAGTTGGAAAATGCCCTTGAAACTGACAAGGGCAAGGGACAGTGACATTGTCCTATTAAGCTGGAAAATGCCCTTGAAACTGTTAAGCTGGAAAATGCCCTTGAAACTGACAAGGGCAAGGGACAGTGACATTGTCCTATTAAGCTGGAAAATGCCCTTGAAACTGTTAAGTTGGAAAATGCCCTTGAAACTGACAAGGGCAAGGGACAGTGACATTGTCCTATTAAGCTGGAAAATGCCCTTGAAACTGTTAAGCTGGAAAATGCCCTTGAAACTGTTAAGTTGGAAAATGCCCTTGAAACTGACAAGGGCAAGGGACAGTGACATTGTCCTATTAAGCTGGAAAATGCCCTTGAAACTGTTAAGCTGGAAAATGCCCTTGAAACTGATAAGGGCAAGGGACAGTGACATTGTCCTATTAAGCTGGAAAATGCCCTTGAAACTGACTAAATTATTATTATTATTATTATTATTATTACTAGCCAAGCTCCAACCCTAGTTGGAAAAGCAAGATGCTATAAGCCCAAGGGCTTCAATAGGGAAAAATAGCCCAGTGAGGAAAGGAAATAACGAAATAAATAAATAAGAACAAATTAACAATAAATCCTTCTAAAAACAGTAACAACGTTAAAATAGATATGTCATATATAAACTATAAAAAGACTTATGTCAGCCTGTTCAACGTGAAAACATATGATCAGCGCCCAAGCCCCCTCTCCACCCAAGCTAGGACCAAGGAGCGCCAGGCAATGGCTGCTGATGACTCAGCAGATAGACCTATAGGCTCCTCCAAACCCCCTCCATCCCTAGCTGGCAAAGATGGTGAGGTTTCAGCGAGTAAAGGAACTAACGAGTATGAGCGAGACTCGAAACCCAGTCTGGCGTTCACCAGTCAGGGACGTTACCACATCGGCCACCACAACCCTGTTAATTATTCATGATTGAGGCAATGTTATTACGCAAATGTATTTATAATAATTAAAAAGTCACGTGATGTGAAGAAGAAAAGGAATTAAAGTCATTAGTTTTATAGAATTAAAGAAAATTTTATTTTTTTAAAATTTAGAATAACCATTGAAAAACCTATTAAATTTGCTTTCTGATATAACCTTGGAATTCATTGAGCGTAGTTTAAAATAATGAAAAATATTCTTTTATTATAATACAAATTCTGGATATACGAAAAAAATATATTTGGAAAAAAAATTGAAAAAAATTTACTGTATCTGATTGAAAAATAAATTTTGTGATAAAAATATATGAGAAAAAATAAATTTGTGATAAAAATATAGACAGAAAAGATAAATTGATTAAAGATATCTACATACGTGGAAAAAAATTGAAAAAAAAAATCTATTGTATATGATTGAAAAATAAATGTGATAAAAATATATAAGAATAAATAAATTTGTGATAAAAGTACATGAATAAAAATAAATTTGTGATAAAAATATAGACAGAAAAGATAAATTGATTAAAGATATCAACATACGTGGAAAAAATTTTTAAAGAAATTTACAGTATATGATTGAAAAATAAATGTGATAAAAATATACGAATAAAAATAAATTTTTGATAAAAATATATGAGAATAAATAAATTTGTGATAAAAATATAGGAGAATAAATAAATTTGTGATAAAAATATATGAATAAAAATAAATTTGTGATAAAAATATATGAGAAAAGATAAATTTGTGATAAAAATATATGAATAAAAATAAATTTGTGATAAAAATATATGAGAATAAATAAATGTGATAAAAATATATGAGAAAAGATAAATTTGTGATAAAAATATATGAGAATAAATAAATTTGTGATAAAAATATATGAGAATAAATAAATTTGTGATAAAAATATATGAGAATAAATAAATTTGTGATAAAAATATATGAGAATAAATAAATTTGTGATAAAAATATATGAGAATAAATAAATTTGTGATAAAAATATATGAGAATAAATAATTTGTGATAAAAATATATGAGAATAAATAAATTTGTGATAAAAATATAAAATGAAAAGATAAATTTCGTGATAAAAATCGACTAAAAGCAAACTAGATCTAATAAAACACAATTCTATACAGTAATGACACTCAAAAGTGTTTAGAAACACACGCATAAAGACGATATCAAACCGAGAATCGAGCTAGGCGTTTAGCCCTTGCCTCTAAACAGGCCACAACTTTCGACATTGTACGGTTTCCGTGGTTTTAACCCTAGGGGAGACTGTAGGGTTTCCGATCCAACGATTTCATACTCAGAATGCGTTCTCATAATTGTTAGTTATGGTGGGAGGGAAAGGGGTTTGGTTAACCATGAATGTGTAGTGATCAGCTATGCGGTTTGAAAGGGATGGATATCGGACAAGATGAGAGATTTGTTATTTTTAGTTCATATATACACATGTATGCAGTATATATATATATATATATATATATATATGTGTGTGTGTGTGTGTATGTATGTATGTATACACATATACAGTATATACACATGTATGCAGTATATATATATACATATATATATATATATATATGTGTGTGTGTGTGTGTATGTATGTATGTATACACACATATATATATACACATGTATGCAGTATATATATATATATATATATATACTGCATACATGTGTATATATGTGTGTATACATACATACATACACACACACACACACATATATATATATATATATGTATATATATATACTGCATACATGTGTATATACTGTATATGTGTATACATACATACATACACACACACACACACACACATATATATATATATATATATACTGCATACATGTGTATATATGTGTGTATACATACATACATACACACACATGTGTATATATATATATATATATATATATTGCAACGTTACACGAAAAGTAGAAATGGGAAAAAGATAAGTTAAAGAAGTTGAACAGCTAATTAAGAGGAGACCATAAGGAACAGGAGATCAAGGCCCCTTTTGAACGTCCAGAGTAGAGAGTATACGGCTCACTGCAAGAGATTACCTACCTGTTGGAATCAAACATAATTTCAACGTTCTAGATTACTATAACGATATTAAAATATATCCCAAACTAGAGGGGCACTAGGTAGAGAGCATACCTTCGCCATGCCAAGCAGTCTTCGGGTCATGCCCCACATGTCAACAAAGTTTATTTGAAATTGGTTCAGTAGTTTGTGCGTAATGTTGTTTCCAAGCAAAAAATAAACTAACAATATATTTTCTATTTACTTAACATTGCGATTATTTTCAAAGTACTGCTACGTACTTGTATTTTAATGTACTTTATCCAAAATGTTACAAATTCATCCTTACGTCATGCACAACATGACTACCGTGTTTGGTCAAAATCGGTACAGTAGTTTATGTGTACAGTTGCTCGCAAGCAAGCAAATAATTTCATAAACTATTTATCCAATATGTTACATTTTCATACTTGGGTCATACCAAACATGACTACCAAGTTTGGTCAAAATCGGTACAGTAGTTTATGTGTACAGTTACTCACAAACAAATAAATAACTTAAGAAACAGACGACAGAGGTGAGTACATACACAGCTAAAAAAAAAAAAAAACCGTAATTTTAATCAGGATATTCCCCGTAAAAAATATACTATTCTCAGTAGTCTTGCACTAAAATACAGCTGACCGTAATTTTACCCTACTTTGCTATTATCTTTTACGGGTTGGTGACCGTAATATCATTTCTTTACGTCAATAGATCCGTTTTTAAAACGGCAAATATCTGGCAACAGGGAATAACAAATAATATAAACAACACAGACAACATTTGTAATTTTTCCTCCGCTACACTGAAATGGTAAACAAATGCACAACACATGCACGGAGTAATCACAACAAGATGCAGGTAAACAGTTGGTCCGTCGCCTGGCTGATACAGAAGGGAAACACTTACGTATGAGAGAGAATAGACTGGGGCATACCCACATGCTACCTATAGTCAATTCTTTTTAGCGAGGCAGATTTATACCGACTCGCAGGGGTGAACCTTTTAGCTCGGAAAAGTTCCCTGATCGCTGATTGGTTGGACGAGATCATTCCAACCAATCAGATGGCAGGAAACTTTTCCGAGCTACAAGGGCACCCCTGCGAGTCAGTGTAAATGCGCCTCATTAAAAAAAATTGAGTATAGGAGCTCATTTAGGGACTTTGCGTTTCCCAATGGCTAAAGGATATCGGGGATTAAACTAAAATGTGATTTTTGGGGAATATCATGTCCCCATGTCCATTTGGAATAGGAATTAGAGAAGGGGAAGTTGGAATTGGAATTAGAGAAGGGGAAGTTGGAATGGGAATTAGAGAAGGGGAAGTTGGAATGGGAATTAGAGAAGGGGAAATTGGAATGGGAATTAGAGAAGGGGAAGTTGGAATGGGAATTAGAGAAGGGGAAATTGGAATGGGAATTAGAGAAGGGGAAGTTGGAATGGGAATTAGAGAAGGGGAAGTTGGAATGGGAATTAGAGAAGGGGAAATTGGAATGGGAATTAGAGAAGGGGAAGTTGGAATGGGAATTAGAGAAGGGGAAGTTGGAATGGGAATTAGAGAAGGGGAAATTGGAATGGGAATTAGAGAAGGGGAAGTTGGAATGGGAATTAGAGAAGGGGAAGTTGGAATGGGAATTAGAGAAGGGGAAATTGGAATGGGAATTAGAGAAGGGGAAGTTGGAATGGGAATTAGAGAAGGGGAAATTGGAATGGGAATTAGAGAAGGGGAAATTGGAATGGGAATTAGAGAAGGGGAAATTGGAATGGGAATGAGAGAAGGGGAAGTTGGAATGGGAATTAGAGAAGGGGAAGTTGGAATGGGAATTAGAGAAGGGGAAGTTGGAATGGGAATGAGAGAAGGGGAAGTTGGAATAGGAATGAGAGAAGGGGAAGTTGGAATGGGAATGAGAGAAGGGGAAGTTGGAATGGGAATGAGAGAAGGGGAAGTTGGAATGGGAATTAGAGAAGGGGAAGTTGGAATGGGAATGAGAGAAGGGGAAGTTGGAATGGGAATTAGAGAAGGGGAAGTTGGAATGGGAATTAGAGAAGGGGAAGTTGGAATGGGAATTAGAGAAGGGGAAGTTGGAATGGGAATTAGAGAAGGGGAAATTGGAATGGGAATTAGAGAAGGGGAAGTTGGAATGGGAATTAGAGAAGGGGAAGTTGGAATGGGAATTAGAGAAGGGGAAATTGGAATGGGAATTAGAGAAGGGGAAGTTGGAATGGGAATTAGAGAAGGGGAAGTTGGAATGGGAATTAGAGAAGGGGAAATTGGAATGGGAATTAGAGAAGGGGAAGTTGGAATGGGAATTAGAGAAGGGGAAGTTGGAATGGGAATTAGAGAAGGGGAAATTGGAATGGGAATTAGAGAAGGGGAAGTTGGAATGGGAATTAGAGAAGGGGAAATTGGAATGGGAATTAGAGAAGGGGAAATTGGAATGGGAATTAGAGAAGGGGAAATTGGAATGGGAATGAGAGAAGGGGAAGTTGGAATGGGAATTAGAGAAGGGGAAGTTGGAATGGGAATTAGAGAAGGGGAAGTTGGAATGGGAATGAGAGAAGGGGAAGTTGGAATAGGAATGAGAGAAGGGGAAGTTGGAATGGGAATGAGAGAAGGGGAAGTTGGAATGGGAATGAGAGAAGGGGAAGTTGGAATGGGAATTAGAGAAGGGGAAGTTGGAATGGGAATGAGAGAAGGGGAAGTTGGAATGGGAATGAGAGAAGGGGAAGTTGGAATGGGAATGAGAGAAGGGGAAGTTGGAATGGGAATGAGAGAAGGGGAAGTTGGAATGGGAATTAGAAAAGGGGAAGTTGGAATGGGAATTAGAGAAGGGGAAGTTGGAATGGGAATTAGAAAAGGGGAAGTTGGAATGGGAATTAGAGAAGGGGAAGTTGGAATGGGAATTAGAAAAGGGGAAGTTGGAATGGGAATTAGAGAAGGGGAAGTTGGAATGGGAATTAGAGAAGGGGAAGTTGGAATGGGAATTAGAGAAGGGGAAGTTGGAATGGGAATTAGAAAGGGGGAAGTTGGAATGGGAATTAGAAAGGGGGAAGTTGGAATGGGAATTAGAAAAGGGGAAGTTGGAATGGGAAGTTGGAATGGGAATTAGAGAAGGGGAAGTTGGAATGGGAATTAGAGAAGGGGAAGTTGGAATGGGAATTAGAGAAGGGGAAGTTGGAATGGGAATTAGAGAAGGGGAAGTTGGAATGGGAATAAGAAAAGGGGAAGTTGGAATGGGAATTAGAAAAGGGGAAGTTGGAATGGGAATTAGAGAAGGGGAAGTTGGAATGGGAATAAGAAAAGGGGAAGTTGGAATGGGAATTAGAGAAGGGGAAGTTGGAATGGGAATAAGAAAAGGGGAAGTTGGAATGGGAATTAGAAAAGGGGAAGTTGGAATGGGAATTAGAGAAGGGGAAGTTGGAATGGGAATAAGAAAAGGGGAAGTTGGAATGGGAATTAGAAAAGGGGAAGTTGGAATGGGAATTAGAGAAGGGGAAGTTGGAATGGGAATAAGAAAAGGGGAAGTTGGAATGGGAATTAGAGAAGGGGAAGTTGGAATGGGAATTAGAGAAGGGGAAGTTGGAATGGGAATTAGAGAAGGGGAAGTTGGAATGGGAATTAGAAAAGGGGAAGTTGGAATGGGAATTAGAGAAGGGGAAGTTGGAATGGGAATTAGAGAAGGGGAAGTTGGAATGGGAATTAGAGAAGGGGAAGTAGGAATGGGAATTAGAGAAGGGGAAGTTGGAATGGGAATTAGAGAAGGGGAAGTTGGAATGGGAATTAGAGAAGGGGAAATTGGAATGGGAATTAGAGAAGGGGAAATTGGAATGGGAATTAGAGAAGGGGAAGTTGGAATGGGAATTAGAGAAGGGGAAGTTGGAATGGGAATTAGAGAAGGGGAAGTTGGAATGGGAATTAGAGAAGGGAAGTTGGAATGGGAATTAGAGAAGGGGAAGTTGGAATGGGAATTAGAGAAGGGGAAGTTGGAATGGGAATTAGAGATGGGGAAGTTGGAATGGGGAAGAATAGATAAATGAGAGACGTTGGAAAATTAAAGAATAAGGGAGAAATAAAAAAAAATGAGAATTTCATGAATGAGAGACGATGGGAGAGTAAGGAATAAGGGAAAATTAATGAGAGACGGTAGGAAAGTATGGAATAAAGGAAAATAAAAAAAGGGGGAATCTAATGAATGAGAGACGAAGGGAAATTAAGGAATAGGGAAAAATTAAAGGAAATTTAGGAATACGGGGAAATTGAGAAAAATGGGAAATAGGGAAATCACTGAATGAAAGGCGAAGAAAAAATAAAGATGGGAAAATTAAAGAAAAGGAAAATTAATGAATGAAAGATGAAGAATATCAAATAAACAAGGGAAAATGAAAGGTGAAAATAGGGAAATCAATGAATGAAAGGCGAAGGAAATATAAAGAAGGGAAAATTAAAGAAAGAGGGAAAATTAATGAATGAAAGATGAAGAAAATAAAATAAATTAGGGAAAATTAAAGAGGTGAAAACGGGGAAATTAATAAATGATTGACGAAAGAAAAATAAATCGAGGGAAAATTAAATAGATAAAACTGGGAAAATTAATAAAAGATGAAAAAAAATTAATTGAGGGAAAATTAAATAAATATAACCACTAGGAGAACGAAAAGTAACGGAAAACAGACAAACAAGGGAAAATGAGAGATAAAATGGGAAAAATCAGTTAAACGAAGAACGAATAAGAAAAAAAAATAGAATAATTAAATATGAAATATCATAAATTCGTAAACAAAATTATTCTTGTTTTAGCTTATCTGTGATAATAAGAAAATTAATCATTTATATTGATTTATTGTTTCGTAAAGAAAGAACTTTAAAGAAAATAATTTAATAAAAAAATCAAAATAAAAAAAATGGTATAATTCATACTATCACTATTTACTTACTAATATCGAAGAGACACAATGAGAGAAGATAACATTATCATTTTGACTGACAGGATATAGTTAATAGTATCTTTGTATATGTGTGTATATATATATATATATATATATATATATATATATATATATATATATATATATATATATATATATACACACACATATATCCATACACACACACATATACACACACACACACACATATATATATATATATATATATATATAAAGTTAATTCCTGGTAAATCATATAAAAATTAAACAATTACAAATGCCTACTTAAAAAATACTCACATTTCAATAATAGAAAATGCTAAAAAATATATTTAATTAAACCACACTAAAAATTTCATCAATTTACCTAAATAGAATTAAAAAATCAGGTAAAAAATCCAAGTCTACTTAAGATCTATTTGCTACTTATAAAACGCCAGCAGCCTCAGCTACAAGTATTCATAAAAAGCAAATTGCGTAATCCTACAAGCAATATGTATACGCCATTTTTTTCAATGAGGCGCATTTGTACTGACTCGCTGGGGTGCCCTTTTAGCTCGGAAAAGTCTCCTATCAGCTGATTGGTTGGGCAAAATGATTCTAACCAATCAGCTATTAGGTAAATTAGCTAGGGAAAAGTTTCCTACAAGCTGATTGGTTGGACAAAATAATTCTAACCAATCAGCTATTAGGAAACTTAACTCGGAGACGTTTCCTAATAGGTGATTGGTTGGACAAAATAATTCTAACCAATCAGCTATTAGGAAACTTAACTCGGAAACGTTTCCTAATAGCTGATTGGTTGGGCAAAATGATTCTAACCAATCAGCTATTAGGTAAGTTAGCTCGGGAAAAGTTTCCTACAAGCTGATTGGTTGGACAAAATAATTCTAACCAATCAGCTATTAGGTAAGTTAGCTCGGGAAAAGTTTCCTACAAGCTGATTGGTTGGGCAAAATAATTCAAACCAATCAGCTATTAGGTAAGTTAGCTCGGGAAAAGTTTCCTACAAGCTGATTGGTTGGGAAAAATGATTCTAACCAATCAGCTATTAGGTAAGTTAGCTCGGGAAAAGTTTCCTACTATCTGATTGGTTGGACAAGATAATTCTAACCAATCAGAGAGCAGGAAACATTTCCAAGCTACAAGGGCACCCCTGCGAGTTAGTGCAAATGTGGCTCAGTAAAAGAAATTGAGTATGCAAGTTCCATACCCTCGACATTCAACGATATTATTATATCCTATTTACCTCTACTATATATCTCAATATTATCTTTTTAATATATATGTATATGTATGCATATATACTTGAAGTATATATATTCATATATACACACAGTACATGAGTGTATTTATGAATTAATATGATTATCTATCTATTTATATATACATATAAATATCTATTTATATATGTATTACATACAATTTTATATATATATATATATATATATATATATTATATATATATATATATATATATATATGTATATGTATTTATATACACACACACACACATATATATATATATATATATATATATTTGTATGTGTGAGCAACATGCCAAAATCTAGGTACCATTTCAGGTACAAAAAAACCACCTACATAAAAAAAAACTTAAAAATAACTCGATATCTTCTACAACAGGCAAATATGGACGAACTGAGGTCACTGGGACAGCCGGGGGTGCAGGAACAGGAGAATAATAAAAAAAAAAAAAAATTAGAAAAAAGCCTTCTTCTGCTGCTACTGCTACAGGATTGGATAGAGACAGACATAGAGACACAGACATACCGCCCCAGCAGCAGCAGCAGCAACAGCAGCAGTAGTAGCAGCAGTTACCGCACGCACAGCAGTCACAGACCACGCTTAGTCGTAAACACCAGTATTCGCAGTTCCCCATCAGGGAGGGACCTGGGATTACCCACAATGCACTGTTATCAGATGGTTGGGGGTTTGGGGACACATAAAAGTAGGAGTATAGGACATTAGGACATTGCTGGGAGGGGGTTTATATATGTAGGGAGGTAGGATAAAGGAGGGGGGATACATGGGGAGGGAGTTTATTTATGTAGGGAGGTAGGATAAAAGAGTGGGATACATAATAAATGAGGGAATAGTTAGAGATATTGATTTAAAAAAAAAACATTTATGAAACATATATGATGTTGTGGGTTTGGGACACATAAAAGTAGGAGTATAGGACATCAGGACATTGCTGGGAGGTAGTTTATTGATAAAGGGAGGTAGGATAAAGGAGGGGAGATACATAATAAGTGAGGGAATAGTTAAAGAAAAATATGATGTTGTAGGTTTGTGGACACATAAAAGTAGGAGTATAGGACATTAGGACATCACTGGGAGGGAGTTTATTTATGAAGGGAGGTAGGATAAAGGAGTGGGGATACATGGGGAGGGAGTTTATTCATGAAGGGAGGTAGGATAAAAGAGTGGGATACATAACAATGAAGGAATAGTTAAAGAAATTGATTTTAAAAACATATATGAAACCTATATGGTGTTGTAGGTTTGGGACACATAAAAGTAGGAGTATAGGACATTAGGACATTGCTGGGAGGGAGTTTATTTATAAAGGGAGGTAGGATAAATGAGTGGGATACAAAATAAATGAGGGAATAGTTAAAGAGAAGGATTTTAAAAACATATATGAAACATATATGATGTTGTAGGATTTGGACACAAAAATTTGGTGTATATCATATTAGGACATCCTTGGGACATTTCTTTTTATAAAGGGAGGTAGGATAAAAGAGTGGGATACATAATAAATGAGGGAATAGTTAAAGATATTGATTTGAAAACATATGAAATAATTATTGAAAGTGATATTTCTTGGAAGATCAGCTTAAAGAAACAATTTCATTCACAATTTTTACAAAACACAAAATAGTTCGGCATAGATTTTGTTATATATATTTACAGACAAATTATTTAAAATTCTAACGTCAAAATAAAAATAATTCGGCCTAGATTTTGTTACATACATTTTCAGACAAATTATTTTCAATTTTAACATCAAAATACAAAATAATTCGGGTAAGATTTTGTTACATACATTTTCAGACAAATTATTTTCAATTTTAATGTCAAAATAAAAATTAATTCGGCATAAATTTTGTTATATACATTTACAGACAAATTATTTTAAATTTTAACATCAAAATGGAAAATAATTCGGCCAAAATTTTGTTATATACATTTTCAGACAAATTATTTTCAATTTTAACGTCAAAATAAAAAATAATTCGGCCGAAATTTTGTTATATACATTTTCAGACACTTGATTATTTTCAATTTTAACGCCATAAAAAATAATTAGGCCGAAATTTTGTTATATAAGTTTTCAAACAAATTATTTTCAATTTTAACGTTGAAATAAAAAAATAATTTGGCCGAAATTTTCTTATATACATTTACGGACACTTGATTATTTTCAATTTTAACGTCAAAATAAAAAATAATTCGGCCTAGATTTTGTTAAATACAATTTCAGACAAATTATTTTCAATTTCAACGTCAAAATGAAAAAATAATTCGGCCTAGATTTTGTTATATACATTTTCAGACACTTCTGATTATTTTCAATTTCAACATCAAAATAGAAAATAATTCGGCCGTGATTTTGTTATATACTTTTTCAGACACTTGATTACTTTCAATTTTAACATCAAAATGGAAAATAATTCGGCCGAAATTTTGTTATATACATTTTCAGACACTTGATTATTTTCAAT
>NC_090736.1:135069113-135084267 GCF_036898095.1 Palaemon carinicauda | reverse complement strand
AGGAGGGGGTACTCAAACTACCCCCATACAATATCAAACAGTAGAAGGGGTATTTATGCAAGAAGGGGGTGCTGAAACTCTCCCCCCTCTACAATATCAAACAGAGGAAGATATATTTATGCAAGAAGGGGGTGCTCAAACTACCCCCATACAATATCAAACAATGGAAGGGGTACTTATGCAAGAAGGGGGTACTCAAACTACCCCCATACAATATCAAACACTGGAAGGGGTATTTATACAAGAAGGGGGTACTCAAACTACCCCCATACAATATCAAACAGTGTAAGGGGTATTTAGACTTTATAATATGCAAAATCTTTATTTCTTGGTGCAAAAACAACCTATTTCTAAACGTCAACATAGCGATTATTTTCATGAAATACTGACTAACTTTACCTCCTATTATTTAACTAGTCCATCAACGTCTCGGTGCCAACACTTTGGCAACGAAGCCTTCTCTCTCTCTCTCTCTCTCTCTCTCTCTCTCTCTCTCTGGGAGAGCCGTACATATACATTTCTCCCTTAAACCAGAGCAGACCTAGCTTGTAATGGCTCGTGGAGATGAGATATGAAAGTACTCGAGTACTACATTAGCTAGATGTAAACCATCTCTCTCTCTCTCTCTCTCTCTCTCTCTCTCTCTCTCACTCTGGGAGAGCCGTACATATACATTTCCCTCTTAAACCAGAGCAGACCTAGCTTGTAATGGCACGTGGAGATGAGATATAAAAGTACTCGAGTACTACATTAGCTAGATGTAAACCATCTCTCTCTCTCTCTCTCTCTCTCTCTCTCTCTCTCTCTCACTCTGGGAGAGCCGTACATATACATTTCCCTCTTAAAACAGAGCAGACCTAGCTTGTAATGGCACGTGGAGATGAGATATGAAAGTACTCGAGTACTACATTAGCTAGATGTAAACCATCTCTCTCTCTCTCTCTCTCTCTCTCTCTCTCTCTCTCTCTCTCTAGAGAAAAAAGGGGAGAATTCTATGAGAAATGGGATAAAGGATAGAAGGGGAAAATGTGTACTCGGGAATATTATATATGAGTGTTTTCAGTGCTAAAAAGGAAAAGAAATGATGGACTCCTCTCTCTCTCTCTCTCTCTCTCTCTCTCTCTCTCTCTCTCTCTCTCATAGAACTCTTAATGCATAGATACCTTGGCAGGAGTAAAATAAAGAATAAACTTAAACACGGAATAAATACTAGAGAAAAATGCCCTAATACAGAAATAACAAATTTGAGATCAGAAATAAATTACTAAATGTTTATATTAACTTTGAAAGAATAAACCTGACGAAATCACAGACATAAACTAAAGAGAAGAAGCTGAACTACAAAAACAAAATACAACTAAGATAAGAGTTAAAGAGAACATGATAAATAAGAGAAATAAAATAACGAGAACAAGTTGAATTAGAAATATAAAATACAACTGAGATAAAAAACTAAAGAAAACAAAATGAATAAGAAAATTAAACTAAAGAGAACACGCAGAATTAGAAAAACAAAATACAATATAGATAAGAATTAAAGAGAACACGATAAATAAGAAAAATAAACTAAGGAAAATAAGTTGAATTACAAAAACAAAATACAACTGAGATTAAAGAGAACAACATAAATAAGAGAAATAAACTAAGGAAAATAAGTTGAATTAGAAAAATAAAACTCTAAAATAAGAAATTAACTCAACCTCGGCTTAAGAAAAACAAACCCAAATTACGTGATAATAATAAACTCGTTACAAAACTTACAAAACTCAAAAAAAAAAACTCAATAAACTCAAGACAAAATACATTATGATGGAAAAAACTTAATAGATCCTGAAACTCAAACACGAATGGAACAAGGTGGTCCTGATTCCATCTAAAATTCAAAATTCAAAATCCTTTATATTAGAAATTCGTGTTGCTTTTTGATTAAATCGTGGAGGTATATTAAGCGGTATATTTTAAGTTTTGTATAGGTTGCTATTTGCAGCACTGTTATTTTTTTATCATTTATGGCAAGGAAATTTTTAAGACGATTCCATATATATATATATATATATATATATACGCTTTTTGATTAAATCGTGGAGGTATATTAAGCGGTATATTTTAAGTTTTGTATAGGTTGCTATTTGCAGCACTGTTATTTTTTTTATCATTTATGGCAAGGAAATTTTTAAGACGATTCCATATATATATATATATATATATACATTATATATATATATATATATATATATTATATTATATATATATATATTTGTGTATATATATACATGTGTATATATAAATAAATATATTATATATACATTATATATATATATATATATATAGAGAGAGAGAGAGAGAGAGAGAGAGAGAGAGAGAGAGAGAGATAACTTACACGTAAATGTACAATATTCGTGTTTATATATAATCGTACATATATATCTATATCTATATCTATATCTATATATATATATATATATATATACACGCACAGACGCCTGTCTAAAATCCTCGCATAATATTAAGTATAGTTTAATGACCCAGCCACGCAAAAAAAAAAAAAAAAAAAAAAAAAGCCTGCTAATGCCATGGTTTAGCCTTAGGCCTCCCTCCAAATGAGGCCTACCACAATGTCCTCATCACGAAATTGTCCTCCTTGGAGAAAGCTCCTCAAGGTACAACTCCAGATGTTCTTAATGAGGTACAACTTGTGTATGAAATCGACCTGGTATTGCGCGCGCGCGGGCGTATATATCTGTGCGTAGTTTATGTTGTTTTGAATGCGTAATAATAAAAATCTTTGATTGATAAATTATTCTGTTAAACTTTACGGTTAATTTACATTAATAACTTTTCTATCCAGAATTTTATTGTAAAAACACTATTTTGAGCAATAATAATATTATAATAATAATAACTAGTGGAACCAGTGTAAATTACAAGGAATATTTTCAATACTAATTACCTTGTTCCTAACCTATACATGTTTGAATAAAATGTCCCGAGATTAATTTTATAATCTAGGTTATGGAAATCGATAGAACTCAATTTTTTGTCTAATATTTAAAAAAAAGTCAGGTGTTAAAGGCAAAATTTGGAAAACTATTTAAGATGTGCTTTGGTTAAGTAATCAAGTTTAATGTGAATTTGTAAGAGTATACCATGAAATTGTTTCCGTTTTCTTTAAAGCGTGACAAAAAATAAATAACACACACGCCATCGTATTAATATATAGATAATAATAATAATGATGATTATCATTATCATCATCATCTCATCTTACGCCTATTGACGCAAAGGGCCTCGGTTAGATTTTTAAGTCGTCTCTATCTTGAGCTTTTGAATCAATACTTCTCCTTTTATCATTATCTACTTCAGGCTTCATAGTCCTCAGCCATGTAGGCCTGGGTCTTCCAACTCTCCTAGTGTCTTGTGGAGCCCAATTGAAAGTTAGGTGAGCAAAATAATAATAATAATAATAATAATAATAATAACAAAAATAATAATAATAATCACAACAACAATAACAACAATAATAATAATAATTATTATAATAATAACAATAATAATAATAATGGAAAAATAAATCTAGCTAAAAAAACTATTGAACAAAAAAAAAAACTACTGTGAATTTGACTTATCCCCTTTTTCAAGGCCATTTGGACCAATAATAAAAACAACAACAACAACAATAATCAAATCAACAATCTCCAATTTCAATATCACCCCAATTAAATCGCCAACCAATTCGTTGTAGTTAATTGGGGGATTCCCGGACAAATTCTTGACGGATTAATTTGAAAACCCCGACCATTTATCCTTCTGCCGAAGGTTCCACTTTAAAAAAGGGTTTAGCTGAAGTGGCATTTAAAAAAACCCAGCAAACTCAGCTATGGCACCTTTAAGGATACAAAATGGCGGACAGCTTTTAAACTCTATGAAGGAGTGGTAATATGGCAGGCAAATTTTAATGATGCTTACGAGTCATTAGATAACGCCTTTGAAATGTCGCTCATTGGCCACTTTAAGGATACAAAATGGCGGGCAGCTTTTAACTCTATGGAGAAGGAGTGGTAATAGGGCGAGCAGCTTGTAATGATGCTTATAAGTCATTAGATAACGCGTTTGAAAAGTCGCTCATTGGCCGCTTTATGGATACAAAATGGCGGACAGCTTCTAACCCTCTCTGAGTAGGAGTGGTGATATGGCGGCGGGTCATTCATATAACGCGTTTGAATTGTCGCTCATTGCCCCCTTTAAGGATACAAAATGGCGGACAGCTTTTAACTCTATGGAGAAGGAGTGGTAATATGGCGGGCAAATTTTAATGTTGCTTATAAAGTCATTAGATAACGCGTTTGAAAGGTCTCTCATTGGCCCCTTTAAGGATACAAAATGGCGGACAGCTTCTAACCCTCTCTGAGTAGGAGTGGTAATATGGCTGCGAGTCATTATATAACGCGTTTGAAATGTCGCTCATTGGCGCCTTTAAGGATACAAAATGGAGGCCATGTTTAAACTCTCTCTGAGAAGGAGAAGTGGTAATATGGCGGCCAGCTATAATGATGCTTATGAGTCATTACATGACGCGTTTGAAAGGTGGCTCATTAGCCGCTTTAAGGATACAAAATGGCGGACAGCTTTTAACTCTATGGAGGAGTGGTAATATGGCCGGCAAATTTTAATGATAGTTATAAGTCATTAGATAACGCGTTTGAAAGGTGGCTCGTTGGCCCCTTTAAGGATACAAAATGGCGGACAGCTTTTAACTCTATGGAGGAGTGGTAATATGGCGGGGAAATTTTAATGATGCTTACGAGTCATTAGATGACGCATTTGAAAAGTCGCTCATTGGCGCCTTTAAGGATACAAAATGGCAAACAGCTTCTAACCCTCTCTGAGTAGGAGTGGTAATATGGCGGCGAGTCATTAAATAACGCGTTTGAAATGTCGCTCATTGACCCCTTCAAGGATACAAAATGGCGGACAGCTTTTATCTCTATGGAGAAGGAGTGGTAATATGGCGGGCAGATCTTAATGATGCTTACGAGTCATTATATAATGCGTTTGAAAGGTGGCTCATTGGCCGCTTTAAGGATACAAAATGGCGGACAGCTCTTAACTCTATGGAGAAGGAGTGGTAATATGGCGAGCAGCTATAATGATGCTTATAAGTCATTAGATGACGCGTTTGAAAAGTGGCTCATTGACCCCTTTATGGATATAAAATGGCGGACAGCTTTTAACTCTATGGAGAAGGAGTGGTAATATGGCGGGAAAATTTTAATGATGCTTACGAGTCATTATATAACGCGTTTGAAAGGTGGCTCATTGGAACCTTTAAATATACAAAATGGCGGACAGCTTTTAACTCTATGGAGAAGGAGCAGTAATATGGCGGGCAGCTATAATGATGCTTATAAGTCATTAGATGACGCGTTTGAAATGTCGGTCATTGGCCCCTTTATGGATACAAAATGGCGGACAGCTTCTAACCCTCTCTGAGTAAGAGTGGTAATATGGCGGCGAGTCATTATATAACGTGTTTGAAAGGTGGCTCATTGGCCCCTTTATGGATACAAATGGCGGACAGCTTCTAACCCTCTCTGAGTAGGAGTGGTAATATGGCGGGCAAAATTTTAATGATGCTTACGAGTCATTATATAACGCGTTTGAAAGGTGACTCATTGGTCCCTTTAAGGATATGAAATGGAGGGCATAAAAATATCTACCACATTTTAAGCCATAAAAATCTACCTCCTTTTAAGCCATAAAAATCTACCTCCTTTTAGGCCATAAAATATCTACCGCCTTTACGCCATAAAAATCTACTCCTTTTAAGCCAGATGAAATCTACCTTCTTTTAAGCCATACAAATCTACCTCCTTTTAAGCCATAAACAATCTACCTCTTTTTAAACCAATAACAATCTACCTCCTTTTAAGCCATAAAAATCTACCTCCTTTTAAGCCAATAACAATCTACCTCCTTTTAAAACATAAAAATCTACCTTTTTTTAAGCCATAAAAATCTACCTTTTTTTAATCAATAAACAATCTACCTCCTTTTAAGCCATAAAAAACTACCTTCTCTTAAACCATAAAACCCTTTTAAACCTTAATAACCTACCTCCTTTTAAACCATAAACAATCTACCTCATTTTAAACCATAAACAATCTACCTCCTTTAAATCCCTACAAATTAAATCTACATCATAACCAGTCCCCTTCATAAAACAATGTTATTTCTTTCATCAAGTGGGTAGTGGGCACACTGCTGCAATACCCAAGGGGCACCAGACCTCCGGGGGCACCTGACCTCCGGGGGCACCTGACCTCCGATACCCAAATATACTGAAGAACTGAAGGCTTTATTGCATATTACGTCAGCCAATGCAAATATGTAATTGAATACAATTTGCTCTGTTTAAACAACTCGCTGCTTCCCCTTAAGAAATCTTGTTGACATAAAGAAATGCTTATACTGATATTGGGTGTTGTGAGATGCCTGGCTTGTCTTTGACTGCTGTGGTTTAAATAATCTCCTCTCTCTCTCTCGTCTCTCTCTCTCTCTCTCTCTCTCTCTCCGTGATCATGGAGTTAACTTCTCTTTCGTTTCAAAGGACAGTTTTTAATTTTTTTTTTTTAGAGAGAGAGAGAGAGAGAGAGAGAGAGAGAGAGAGAGATTCCCTTTCTCTCTCTATGTGACTGGAGTTGAAAACTTTCCTTTGGAGAGAGAGAGAGAGAGAGAGAGAGAGAGAGAGAGAGAGCGTTGAAGACATTGAGAAAGAGGGAAAGACAAAATATTAAGTAGGAAATACAGAGAGAGAGAGAGAGAGAGAGAGAGAATCAGGATGAATAGATGAAAATAAAGTAGGGAAAATACCCAGTACAAACCCGGACTAAAATCATGAAAACTAAAAAAATAAAATAGACGGAAATGACCAAGTTACCCTACTCATCCCGGCTAGTCAATCTACCCTCATAAGCCAAACGAGTTTTGATTGGCTCAGAGCGAGAGAGGAAAACCTAATTCTCAAAAATGGCTATATACTGGCAGACGGTCTCTTATATATAATCATAAAAGGCAATATAATTTAGTATTGTTATTGTTCTTGAAATATTTTATTTTGGTAGTTTATTCATTCCTTGTTTACTTTCCTCACTGGGCTGTTTTTCCCTGTTGGAGCTCTTGGGCTTATGGTATCTTGCTTTACCAACTAGGGTTGTAGCTTGGTTAATAATAATAATAATAATAATAATAATAATAATTTCTTGTTTATTAATTTCCTTGTTTACTTTCCTCACTGGGCTGTTTTTCCCTGTTGGAGCCCTTGGGCTTATAGCAATTTGCTTTTCCAACTAGGTTATAGCCTAGCGTGTTATAATAATAATAATAATAATAATAATAATTTTTTATTAATTTCCTTGTTTCCTTTCCTCACTGGGCTGTTTTTCCCTGTTGGAGCCCTTGAGCTTATAGTATCTTGCTTTTCCAACTAGGGTTATAGCTTAGTTTATAATTATAATAATAATAATAATAATAATAGGCCTATATATACATATACATATATATATATATATATATATATATATATATTATCAATTATCAAAAAACTGATAAATCAAATAATGGAAATAAAAGCCGATAGATACATCGCTCTTAACAACAATTATCAAGAAACTGATATAGTAAATAATAGAAATAAAAGCCATAATAAAAGAAAAAGCAAATCCGAACCTCCCCTAACAGTTGGGACCTTTGTCCTTGGGGGCTAAAGTGGACAAAGTGGCGAGTGGTTTGGGCGGACATATCACCAGCTGTGAAGGGGAATCAGTTTGCCAGGAAGAGACTCATGACAGAGGCTACCTCCCTTGTCCGAAGGTTGGACAGAGGGGGGAGGTGGATGGAAGGGGAGTAGAGAGGACAGAGAGGGAGTATTAGAATGGACAGGGAGAATAGTAGACTGGGCAGGGAGGGAGTAGTGGAGGGGGCAGGGAGAATAGTAGAATGGACAGGGAGGGAGTAGTAAAATGGACAGAGAGGGAGTAGTGGAGGGAGCAGGGAGAATAGTAGAATGGACAGGGAGGGAGTAGTGGAGGGGGCAGGGAGAATAGTAGAAAGGACAGGGAGAGTAATAGAATGGACAGGGAGGGAGTAGTAGATCGGACAAAGAGGGGGTAGTAGAATGGACAGGGAGGGAGTAGTAGAATGGACAGGGAGAATAGTAGAATGAACAGGGAGGGTAAGGTAGAATGGACAGGGAGAATAGTAGAATGAACAGGGAGAGAGTAGTAGAATGGACAAGGAGAATAGTAGAATGGACAGGGAGAGAGTAGTAGAATGGACAGGGAGAGAGTAGTAGAATGGACAGGGAGAATAGTAGAATGAACAGGGAGGGAAAGGTAGAATGGACAGGGAGAATAGTAGAATGAACAGGGAGGGAAAGGTAGAATGGACAAGGAGAATAGTAGAATGGACAGGGAGAGAGTAGTAGAATGGACAGGGAGAATAGTAGAATGAACAGGGAGGGAAAGGTAGAATGGACAAGGAGAATAGTAGAATGGACAGGGAGAGAGTAGTAGAATGGACAGGGAGAATAGTAGAATGAACAGGGAGGGAAAGGTAGAATGGACAGGGAGAATAGTAGAATGAACAGGAAGAATAGTAGAATGAACAGGGAGGGAGTAGTAGAATGGACAGGGAGAATAGTAGAATGGACAGGGAGGGAGTAGTGGAGGGGGCAGGGAGAATAGTAGAATGGACAGGGAGGGAAAGGTAGAATGGACAAGGAGGGGGTAGTAGAATGGACAGGGATAATAGTAAATTGGACAGAGAGAATAGTAAACTGGACAGAGAGAATAGTAGAATGGACAGGGAGGGAGTAGTAGAATGAACAGGGAGGGAGTAGTAGAATGGACAGGGAGGGGGTAGTAGGAAGGACAGGGAGAATAGTAGAATGAACAGGGAGAGAATAGTAGAATGGACAGGGAGGGAGTAGTAGAATGGACAGGGAGGGAGTAGTAGAATGGACAGGGAGGGGGTAGTAGGAAGGACAGGGATAATAGTAGAATGGACAGGGAGAATAGTAGAATGGACAGGGAGAATAGTAGTAGAATGGACAGGGAGAATAGTAGGAAGGACAGGGATAATAGTAGAATGGACAGGGAGGGAGTAGTAGAATGGACAGGGAGGGGGTAGTAGAATGGACAGGGAGAATAGTAGAATGGACAGGGAGAATAGTAGAATGGACAGGGAGAATAGTAGTAGAATGGACAGGGAGGGAAAGGTAGAATGGACGGGGAGGGGGTAGTAGAATGGACAGGGAGAATAGTAGAATGGACAGGGAGAATAGTAAAATGGACAGGGAGGGAGTAGTAGAATGAACAGGGAAGGAGTAGTAGAATGGACAGGGAGAATAGTAGAATGGACAGGGAGGGAGTAAAAGAAAATTCGGCGGAAACATAAACGTGTAGGTTGTAAAAAAATGGTTGAGGAAATTGTGAATTGATGTAGTGGAAGCTTTAAATTCGAGAGGGGTTGGTTATAAAGGGAGAGAGGGTGGTTATAAAGGGAGAGAGGGTGGTTATAAAGGGAGAGGGGTTGTTATAAAATGAGAGGGGGTTCGGCAAATTAATGAGGGAGAATTTAAAGGGAGGGGGGAAGGGAAAAGTGGTCAAGGAAGATGAGATTTTGAGTGAGTCTAGCGGAGGCTAGACCGAAGATGGAGGTTTCGTAAACAGACGAAGATAAAGAAGAGAGATTTTACGGTAAAGGGAATATTAAATGAGAGAGAGAGAGAGAGAGAGAGAGAGAGAGAGGAGAGAGAGAGCAAATCCCACACAACACAATGAATGTAAGCGTAGATTTTTCTCTCACATTCCAAGATACCATAAAACATTCTCTCTCTCTCTCTCTCTCTCTCTCTCTCTCTCTCTCTCTCTCGCAATAATTCATGTTTATTTCGTAATGAATAAATCAAAACTTGAATTACAAACATGTTTTAACTGTTATTATCTGCCTGCTTCGATACACTGCTCTGAATGTTAATGAATGAAGTTATACATGAATTATGCAATGTTCTTAACTTAATTCTTTATTCATTATATATAATTTATTTGTCCTTTTGATCTTCTATTAATTTCTGTTATTTGTCTCTATTAAAATTTGCCTAAAGAAGACATAATGAAATGATAATAATTAATAAACAGACTTACTCTCTCTCTCTCTCTCTCTCTCTCTCTCTCTCTCTCTCAAGTAAATTAATTTCATATTACAGACTGTCATATATAAATGTAGGATATATATATATATATATATATATATATGAATACCAGATTAATAGACTAATGTCCATACACCTTTCTCTCTCTCTCTCTCTCTCTCTCTCTCTCTCTCTCTCTCTCAGTGATGTTTTCGTAATCACTCTGACATGATATCGTGACCTGGAATTAGGTTATACTCATTGCATTGATGTTGCCATCTGCATGTGGCCATATTTTATTACCTCCCTCAACGAAGTTGGAAGGAGGTTACGTTTTCGCCCGTTTGTGAGTGTGTTTGTGAACAGTTTCCTGACTACAATTTTAATCGTAGAGTAATGAAACTCGCAGGGATTAACTGTTATGTAAAAGAGCTGGAAATGATTAAATTTTGGAAGGTCAAGGTCAAAGGTCAAGCAAAATGTCCAATTCACGTAATCAGCCATAAGTTTGGACCTCGTTGTCACGGAGGCTTCAAACTTGGTTCAAATTTGAGTGTATGAAAGTATGTATATATATATATATATATATATATATATATATATTCACATATATGTGTGTGTGTGTCTTGCCAATTTACTGAAATAACAGCAATAAATAAAAAAAATAAATTAATTCACGCAAAAATTTTAAAATTAACAGCCATACATATTGAACCCTTGAGAGAGAGAGAGAGAGAGAGAGAGAGAGAGAGAGAGAAAGAGAGAGAGAGAGAGAGAGAGAGAGAGAGAGAGAGAGAGAAATAAATCACACACGATATAAAATAAAAGACTGAAATGTCTTAAATACCACCACCATACCCCAAAAAATATATATATGGAATTCAAATCAGTAAAAAAAAAAAAAAAAAAAAGAAAAAAAAAAAAAAACCTGCTACATTACTATAGCAGACATGCATTACTATAGCAGACATTGTCTGCATGTCTGCATTGAAGTTCGAAGACTCGTTAATGAACTCGAAGACGTCTATAAAATCTCTCTTCTTCTTCTTCTGAGATGTTTACCGCCTGTATAGCATCACTGAACTCAATGTTGATGACTTATCCCGAGTTGAAATTTCTGTTGTTGTTGTTGTTGTTGTTGTGGTTGTTGTGGTTGTTGTTAGCTAAGCTATAACCCTTATTGGAAAAGCAGGATGCTATAAGCCCAAGGGCTCCACCAGGTGGTATTATTATTATTATTATTATTATTATTATTATTATTATTATTATTACTAGCCAAGTTATAACCCTTGATGGAAAAGCAGGATGCTATAAGCCCAAGGGCCCCAACAGGGAAAAATAACTCTGTGAGGAAAGCAAATACACACACATACATACAAATATACATACATACTGTACATATATATAGTTTATATATATATATATATATACATATATATATACATATATAAACATACATATAAAAAATAAAGTATATTTACAGTATATATGTGTATATATATACAGTATATAGCATAAAGTTTACACACACGTATTTGTATATATATATAAATATATATATATATATATATATATATGTATATAAATATATATATATTTATATATATATATATATATATATACATATATATAAATTATATATATATATATATAATATATATACATATATATATAATCAATTATGCAGCTGTACTGACAATATGCACAAACAGAGAATGTGCTATACAGTACAGCGCAAAAACGCTTTAAAAAAAATACGAGAAATATACTGGTAACTGCTATGTGTAAACCCCCACAGACTAATGCTACAGGAACTAGCCTACTACAAATAACCCTCCCAGGGACTACTACAACCCCCCAGGGACTACTACAACCACCCCACAACCTTTTACAACCCAGCCCGTTTCCTGTGATCACAATAACCAGTCACAGAGGCTCAGAGTTGCTATAGCAATGTGTTTGGTGAATGATTTCATATTCTTTAATATAAGGTAACTGAGAAAGGCAAAAAGAGCGGTTTTTATTATTAATTGCTAAGCTACAACCCTAGTTGGAAAATAAGGATGCTATAAGCCAAGGAGCTCCAACAGGAAAAAATAGCCCAGTGAGGAAAGGAAATAAGGAAATAAATAAATGTTTAATATAAAGTAACTGAGAAAGGCAAAAAGAGCGGTTATTATTATTAATTGCTAAGCTACAACCCTAGTTTGAAAAGCAAGATGCTATAAGCCCAGGAGCTCCAACAGGGATAAATAGACCAATGAGGAAAGGAAATAAGGAAATAAATAAATGAAGAGAACAAATTAACAATAAATCATTCTAAAAAAAGTAACAACGTCAAAACATACATGTCATATATAAACTATTAACGTTATTAATTGCTAAGCTACAACCCTAGTTTGAAAAGCAGGATGCTATAAGCCCAGGGGCTCCAACAGGGAAAATAGCCCTGTGAGGAAAGGAAATGAGAAAAAATAAAATATTTCAAGAACAGTATCATTAAAATGAATATCTCTTATATAAACTATAGCAGAATGCTATAAGCCCAGGGACTACAACAGGGAAAATAGCCCTGTGAGGAAAGGAAACTAGGAAAAATAAAATATTTCAAGAAGAGTAACATTAAAATATATAAACTATAAAAACTTTACCAAAACAAAAGGAAGAAAAATAAGATAGAATAGTGTGACCGAGTGTACCCTCAAGCAAGAGAACTCTAACCCAAAAGACAATGGAAGACCATGGTACAGAGGCTATGGCACTACCCAAAACTATTATTATTAGTTTTACTTGCTAGGCTACAACCCTAGTTGGGAAAAGCAGGATGCTATAAGCCCAGGGGCTCCAACAGGGAAAATAGCCCAGGGAGGAAAGGAAACAAGGATTTTAAAATATTCAATTTTAAGGAGTCCTTACTACTCTTGCAATTTCCTTATTTCCTCTCCTCACTGAGCTATTTTTCCCTGTTGGGAGCCCTTGGGCTTATAGCAACCTGCTTTTCCAGATAGTGTAGTAGTTTGAATAATAATAATAATAATAATAATAATAATAATAATAATAATAATAATTCCTTCAAGGGAGTTATGGTAAAATTTTTGAAATTCGAAAATAAAAATTAACGTATTTTACGAGGGTAAAAATAAAAAAAAAAGACTTTCACAATATATATGAATAAAATAAAAAAAAAAATCCATTCTCGAAATAGCTAAGAAAAAACTACAACAACAATAATAACAAGATAAACAACTACATTTTTATGAGCGTAAAAAAAAAAAGAAAAAAAAACGACTTTCACAATATATATGAATAAAATTATAACAAAAAAAAAAGAATCCTTTTTCGAAATAGATAAGAAAAAACTACAACAACAACAATAACAATATAAACAACTACATTTATAAGATAAGAAAAACTGCTCACAGATGAAATAAGAGAGACAGTTACCATATAAAGCTATGGCAGTCTTTTAATCAAAAGTCAAGTGCTCCTATTAAACATCAAGTGGTATATAATTTTATCCTGTGATCCTTCAGAGGCCATCTCCTCTCCTTTGGTCACCTTTGCAAAAATGGGGTTCGAGTCCCACTCAAACTCATTAGCTTCTTTGGTCGCTGCAGCCTCACCATCCTTGTGAGATAACGATCGGAAGTTTTGGGGAGCCTATAGGTCTATATGCTGAGTCTATCAGCAGCCATTGCCTGGCCCTCCTTGGTTCTTGCTTGCCTGGAAAAGGGCTTGGGTGCTGATCATATGTATATATGGTCAGTCTCTAGGTCATTGTCCTGCTCGATAGGGCAATGATACTGTCCCTTGCCTCTGCCATTCATGAGTGGCTTTTAAAGCATAAAATAGGCCTACATGCTTAAATAGATTCTCAGTTAGCCTTAGGCTTAGTAAAAACCATTAAGTTAATAGTTACAGAAAAGAAAATTTATTATCATTATTCTCTAATTCCACAGCTACATCTTTTTTTGCAAATAATAAAAATTACTTTTGTAGCAGAACAAATAAATTTAAAAATGAAAACCTATAGTAATTGTTCAAATGAGAGAGATTGTCAGTTAGACCTAGTGCAAACCATTAAGTCAACTTAAAACTTCCAGGAGAAAAACAAATGATTATAATTAATCTCTATGTTCACAATTACTTTTTTATGCAACTAACAAAAAATACTCTAAAAGCAGAACAAATAAAAATAAAATACAAATATTTTCTCAACCCTCATTAGGCTCACACACCGAGCTATGTCTTTTATTTCCTCCCTACTCCAGTAAACATACTTTTTATTCTTTTTTTGGGGGGAGGACTAAGTCCTTTTATACCATCATTTACCCTGACATTCAGCTGCTTTCTTAAAGAGATGTTTACACCTTTTCAAACAGCATATTTTTTCACCAAGTTCTCTAATAAACCAGCTCTTAGTTCAGTTTATTCAAGTCTAGGGCTCTAGGCCTATAAGCCTTTACAATGGATCTTCACTAATCTAAGGGTGATCACGTTTACAAACATTTCTCTTTTTAAGTTTTTTCTATTAAACCAGCTTTTCTAAGGCTTTAGGCCTATAGCCTTTACAATGGCTCTTCACTAATCTAAAGGCGAACACCTTTCCAAACATTTCCCTCTTTAAGTTTTCTAATAAACTAGCTTTTCTAAGACTCTAGGCCTATAGCCTTTATAATGTCTCTTCACTAATCTAAGGGCAAACACGTTTTCAAACATTTCTCTTTTAAAGTTTTCTTATAAACTACCTTTTAGTTAAGTTGCTCATGTCTAGGGATCTAGGCTTATAAACCTTTACAATGGCTCTTCACTAATCTAAGGGCGATCCAGTTTACAAACATTTCTCTTTTTAAGTTCTCTAATAAAACAGCTTTTCTAAGACTCTAGGCCTATAGCCTTTACAATGGCTCTTCACTAATCTAAAGGGCTAACACCTTTTCAAAAATTTCTCTTTTAAAGTTTTCC
>NC_090736.1:135054113-135059113 GCF_036898095.1 Palaemon carinicauda | reverse complement strand
AGCCTAACAGTCTACTCAGGTGTGATAGAACAGAATCAGCTGGAATCGATAAATAGGATGTGAGGCTTGCAGTTTCACTCCTAAATATACACTGAGAAATCGGAGTACTGTACCTTCTGGTTCCACTCAAGCCTACCAATATATATATATATATATATAAATATAAATATATATATATATATATATATATATATATATATATATATATACAGTATATATATATAATAAATTTTGCACATTCAGACGTGGTTTTTTATATTCATATAAGACATATATTTTAATACCTTAATGTCTGGATTCTCTTATCAACCTCCGGTTCAGAGTCACAAGGAGGAACCACTGAAAGACAATAGCTACCGACCGGCCAGGGAATCGAACCCTGGTCCACGAAACTGGCATGACAGTGACGATACCATCAAGCCATTTTATATATATATATATATATATATATATATCCCTTTCTAAGTGGGGTCTGTGTATCGCCATGATCGGAAAAGCTGTGCTATATTTAGCCTGGAAAAGACAACTGACCAAATTCCAGACATGCATAAGGACATGTCTAAGGCCTTTGTCTTACAGTGACTAGAAACGGCTGCATTTTTGTTGTTGATATATATATATATATATATATATATATATATATATATATATATATACATACATACATACATACATACATACATACATACATACATATATATATATATATATATATATATATATATATATATATATATATACATACATACATACATATATATATATATATATATATATATATATATATATATATATATATATATATATATATACACTGTACATCATAGCAAATATATAAACATTTAAATGAACACAAAAGCATATAATAACTGGAAATGTAAAGATAAATGAAAGACAAATATTAAAACAAAAAAAGCCTATAATATTTGGAAATGCAAAGATAAATGAAAGACATATAATTTTTTTATATATAAAAATACTAAACAATATTAAACAAAACAAAAACTCCTTTTTATAACTACAAAAATATGGCTGCCAAAATGAATGAGGCCGAATGAACTCACGAGATAAGCTAGAGAGAGAGAGAGAGAGAGAGAGAGAGAGAGAGAGAGAGAGAGAGAGAGAGAGAGAGAGAGAGAGAGATTTTTCATCTGAAAGGAATCAGACACCATGATGCGGGTAAGGGGGTCCTGAGGAGGGAGCATCCTATCTAGGAGGGGTCCTACAGCGAATAGGATCCAATACCCTTTCGAACCAGATAGAAAGGATCTGATTACGTCCTACGGACTCCGCTCAGAGATGCCATGATGTGTGGGTGACCATCCCATAGGACCCTGGATGCCCGGTGTGGCCCGGAAATGCAGAGGAAATGAAGAGAATAATATTGTAGGAAATGATTGTAATAAAACTAGAGGATATGAGTATACAGGGCATCAGCCACCCGTTGAGATACTACCGATAGAGAGTTAAGGGGGCCTTTGAGTGGCCAGACAGTACTACATTGGATCCTTCTCTCTGGTTACGGTTCATTTTTCCTTTGCCTACACACACTCACACACACAACACACACCGAATAGTTTGGCCTATTGTTTACACACACACACACACACACACACACACAATAGTTTGGCCTATTGTTTACACACTCACACACACACACTCACACACACAATAGTTTGGCCTATTGTTTACACACTCACACTCACACACACACACACACCGAATAGTCTGGCCTATTCTTTACATATTCTCCTCTGTCCTCATACACCTAACAACACAGATTACCAAACAATTCTTCTTCACCCAAGAGGTTAAATACCGCACTGTAATTGTTCAGTGGCTACTTTCTTCTTGGTAAGGGTAAAAGAGACTCTTTAGCTACGGTAAGCAGCTCTTCTACGAGGAAACTCCAGAATTAAACCATTGTTCTCTAGTCTTGAGTACTGCCAAAGCCTCTGTACCATAGTCTTCCACTGTCTTGGGTTAGAGTTCTCTTGCTTGGGGGTACCCTAGGGCACATCATTCTGTCTTATTTCTCTTCCTCTTGTTTTTTGAAGTTTTTATAGTTTACAAATGAAGGATTTAATTTAATGTTGTTATTGTTCTAGAAATATTTCATTTTCATTGTTTATTCTTCTCTTGTAGTTTATTTATTTCCTTGATTCCTTTCCTCACTGGGCTATTTTTCCCTATTGGAGCCTTTGGGCTTATAGCATCTTGCTTTACCAATTAGGGTTATAGCCTAGTGAGAAATTTATATATATATATATTTATATATATATATATATGTATATATATACATATATATATTTATACACACACATATATATATATATATATATATATATATATATATATATATATATATATATATATATATATATATATATACATATATATATACAGTATACACACACACACACACATATATATATATATATATATATATATATATATATATATATATACTGTATATTTATGTGTATATATATATATATATATATATATATGATTTAAAATAAAAATATTTGAAGAAATAATGATAAAAAAGAATATAAAAAGAGATCTAAATTCAAACCAAAAAAAATTTCATTCACAGAAATTAAAAAATATATTGAATTTCTTCAGAAAAATACATAAAAATGCATAATAATAATAATGTAAATAAAAAAAATCTCAAATTTAAATAAATTTTAAACAAAAAATCATTTCCAAAAATAATTTTTTTTATTTGATCAGGAAAATATATTGTAATACAAAATAATAAAAAAAAATCCCTATTTATACCTTAAACTGAACAAAATTCTCACAGCTGTAAATACGAGGAACTGAAAAAAATAATAAATTCCAAGAAATTGAAAAAAAAATATATATTTTGATTAGGAAAATTTATTGCAATAAAAAAAATAATCACAATTTCAAATCTTGAACTGAAAACAATATTCACATCTGTAAAAAGTGAAAAATTCTTCCTTTCCAGAAATATATATATATATATATATATATATATATATTCATTGAATTTCATCAGGAAAATCTATTTCAATGCACAAAAAAATAATCACAAAATTAAATCTTAAATTAAAAAAAAATACTGTTTTAAATCCAAACTGAAAAATCCCCACAACAATAAATCCAAAGACTACCCAGATGTCTTTGAGAGAGAGAGAGAGAGAGAGAGAGAGAGAGAGAGAGAGAGAGAGCACTGGATTTACCTAATACTTCTAGATTAACAGTTCCTTTTTTTACCACCTCCACTTTCTCTTTATATCTTAACTCAATGTCTCAGGGAGAGAGAGAGAGAGAGAGAGAGAGAGAGAGAGAGAAAGAGAGAGAGAGAGAGAGAGAGAGAGAGAGAGAGAGAGCACTGGATTTACCCAATACTTCTAGATTAACAGTTCCATTTTCTACCACCTTCACTCTCTTTATATTAAGAGAGAGAGAGAGAGAGAGAGAGAGAGAGAGAAAGAGAGAGAGAGAGAGAGAGAGAGAGAGAGCACTGGATTTACCCAATACTTCTAGATTAACAGTTCCATTTTCTCCCACCTTCACTTTCTCTTTAAATCTTAACTCAATGACTCAGGGGGAGAGAGAGAGAGAGAGAGAGAGAGAGAGAGAGAGAGCACTGGATTTACCTAGTACTTCTAGATTAACAGTTCCATTTTCTACCACCTTCACTCTCTTTATATTAAGAGAGAGAGAGAGAGAGAGAGAGAGAGAGAGAGAGAGAGAGAGCACTGGATTTACCCAATACTTCTAGATTAACAGTTCCATTTTCTCCCACCTTCACTTTCTCTTTAAATCTTAACTCAATGACTCAGGGAGAGAGAGAGAGAGAGAGAGAGAGAGCGAGAGAGAGAGAGAGAGAGAGCACTGGATTTACCCAATACTTCTAGATTAACAGTTCCTTTTTCTACCACCTTCACTCTATATTAAGAGAGAGAGAGAGAGAGAGAGAGAGAGAGAGAGAGAGAGAGCACTGGATTTACCCAATACTTCTAGATTAACAGTTCCTTTTTCTACCACCTTCACTCTATATTGAGAGAGAGAGAGAGAGAGAGAGAGAGAGAGAGAGAGAGAGAGCACTGGATTTACCCAATACTTCTAGATTAACAGTTCCTTTTTCTACCACCTTCACTTTCTCTTTATATTAAGAGAGAGAGAGAGAGAGAGAGAGAGAGAGAGAGAGAGCACTGGATTTACCTAATACTTCTAGATTAACAGTTCCTTTTTCTTCCACCTTCACTCTCTTTATATTAAGAGAGAGAGAGAGAGAGAGCGAGAGAGAGAGAGAGTGAGAGAGAGCACTGGATTTACCCAATACTTCTAGATTAACAGTTCCTTTTTCTACCACCTTCACTTTCTCTTTATATTAAGAGAGAGAGAGAGAGAGAGAGAGAGAGAGAGAGAGAGAGAGAGAGCACTGGATTTACCCAATACTTCTAGATTAACAGTTCCTTTTTCTTCCACCTTCACTTTCTCTTTATATTAAGAGAGAGAGAGAGAGAGAGAGAGAGAGAGAGAGAGAGAGAGAGCACTGGATTTACCCAATACTTCTAGATTAACAGTTCCTTTTTCTCCCAACTTCACTTTCTCTTTATATCTTAACTCAATGTCTCTGAGAGAGAGGGAGAGGGAGAGAGAGAAGAGAGAGAGAGAGAGAGAGAGAGAGAGAGAGAGAGAGCACTGGATTTACCCAATACTTCTAGATTAACAGTTCCTTTTTCTACCACCTTCAATCTCTTTATATCGAGAGAGAGAGAGAGAGAGAGAGAGAGAGAGAGAGAGCACTGGATTTACCCAATACTTCTAGATTAACAGTTCCTTTTTCTACCACCTTCAATCTCTTTATATCGAGAGAGAGAGAGAGAGAGAGAGAGAGAGAGAGAGAGAGAACTGGATTTACCTAATACTTCTAGATTAACAGTTCCTTTTTCTACCACCTTCAATCTCTTTATATCGAGAGAGAGAGAGAGAGAGAGAGAGAGAGAGAGAGAGGG
>NC_090736.1:135032642-135053613 GCF_036898095.1 Palaemon carinicauda | reverse complement strand
TAATAAAACTTAACTAATCAGGCAGTTGAATCGGTGGAACTTCAAAAGTTCAAACTTACAGCGAATGTTTTGATGTTGAACAGGCTGATATAATTATCTTTTTATAGTTTATATATAAAAGATCTATTTTTATGTTGTTACTGTCCTTAAGGTGTTCATTATAATTATTTATTAATCCTGTTGTAGTTTATTTATTTCCTTAAGTCCTTTCGTCACTGGGCCATTTTTCCCTGTTGGAGCCCTTGGGCTTATATCATCCTGCTTTTCCAACTAGGGTTGTAGCTTAGATGATGATGATAATAATAATAATAATAATAATAATAATAATAATAATAATAGAAATAATAATATTATTATTATTATTATTATTATTATTAATAATAATAATAATAATGATAATAATAATACTATTATTACTATTATTATTATTATTATTATTATTATTGATAAACTGTAAAGGGACAACAGAAATGATACTACTACTACTACTACTACTACTACTACTACTACTAATAATAATAATAATAATAATAATAACAACAATAATAATAATGAAGCTTTAAGCATTGCCTAACTATGACGTCATAAGCTTGCCTTTCTTATTGTTATGTTTTGAAAGATTGTGTTTGTTATTATTTACGTTAAGAGAACAATTACCGATAGTAAAGTATGTCATTAAGGCTTTTCCGTATCTAATAGTTTAGCAGCTTCTGCCACGCCTTACAGCTTTCTCTCTCTCTCTCTCTCTCTCTCTCTCTCTCTCTCTCTCTATAAATACCTAAGATGCATCCCAGACCATCCAAGACTGGAAGATGCAAAATACACTGGAAGATGCATTAGCAACTCTCTGGTGGTTATACGAGGTGCCTCACACTGAGGGACCTGGGGGAACCCAAACATAAAATAAGGCAATAAGGCTCTCTCTCTCTCTCTCTCTCTCTCTCTCTCTCTCTATAAATACCTAAGATGCATCCCAGACCATCCAAGACTGGAAGATGCAAAATACACCGGAAGATGCATTAGCAACTCTCTGGTGGATATACGAGGTGCCTCACACTGAGGGACCTGGGGGAACCCAAACATAAAATAAGGCAATAAGGCTCTCTCTCTCTCTCTCTCTCTCTCTCTCTCTCTCTCACATATATATTTACCGTCATCGCAAGCCATGTGGACTTTTAACATCCAGTGCATGAAGAACTTGGTTCGCTCATCATTAATATTACCAGGTCACTTGTTCCGTGAAAAAAATGATGGTAACGTAAGAGATGGTTGTTAAAGGGAGGAGTCTTTATTATGCATAGTTCTATTGGACAGAGAGAGAGAGAGAGAGAGAGAGAGAGAGAGAGAGAGAGAGTGTTGGTCTCTTTATATTATACCTAGGCTTTCATTAACATCCCTCCCCCTAGTTAAGGATATTAACATTATCATCAGCATCATTGCATTATCACCCACCTGGTCATCATCACTTCACCATATCGTATCACCATCATTTCTTCATAACCATCAATAGTGTCACCGTCCTCAACATCACTATCATTGCTGCATCAGTCTCCTCATCACCATCATTGTATCATCGTCTCGTTCAACATCATCATTATCATTATTATTACGTCATCATCATCATAATTATCTCATCATCACCATCATCATCATCTACTAAAATTTCAGCAATTTACATAGTGAAAATCTTTAACATTATTATTATTATTATTATTATTATTATTATTATTATTATTATTATTAGCCAAGCTACAACCGTAGTTGGAAAAGCAAGATGCTCTAAGCCCAAGGGCTTCAACAAGGAAAAATAGCCCAGTGAGGAAAGGAAATAAGGAAATAAATAAATGATAAGAACAAGTTAATAGTAAATCATTCTAAAACAGTAACTACGTCAAAACAGTTTGCTAGGCTACAACCCTAGTTGGAAAAGCAGAATGCTATAAGCCTAGGGGGCTCCAACAGGGAAAATAGCGCAGTGAAGAAAGGAAACAAGGAAAAATAAAATATTTTAAGAATAATATTAAAATAAATATCTCCTATATAAACTATAAAAACTTTAACAAAACAAGAGGAAGAGAAATTAGATAGAATAGTGTGCGCGAGTGTACCCTCAAGCAAGAGAACTCTAACCTTAAGGTAGTGGAAGACCATGGTACAGAGGCTATGGCACTACCCAAGACAAGAATAATCTCATAAACTATATATATATATATATATATACAGTATATATATATATATATATATATGTATATATATATACAGTATATATATATATATATATATATATTTCCTTAAGTTTTTTATTTGTATCACAATCTTTTATTTTGTTTTGCGTCACCAAATAATGTAAATTAATAAGTCAACCAGTTGCAATTGTAATATATGCAATTTTGCAATAAAAGTTTCTTTAATTTTGCAGTTTCTTGAAACTGGCGGTTTAACTCCGTAGACTTTTTATAAGTTCCTCCCGAAAGAAAAAATGGAAGGTTGAGAGATGGATTTGACCCTACCATTAATCTACACAAAATTGTATGTTACCTCCGCCCACGAATTTGGAAGGAGGTTATATTTTGGTCCCCTGTTTGTAATTTGTGTGTGTTTGTTTGTGAACAGCCTCCTGGCCACAATTTTAATCGTAGAGTAATGAAACTCCCAGGGATTAACTGTTATGTAATAAACGAGAAATGATTAAATTTTGGAAGGTCAAGGTCAAAGGGGTTAACTGTTAAGGAAATTATTAAATTTTGAAAGGTCAAATTTAAAGATCAAGGTCAAGGTCAATGTCCAATTCACGTGATCAGCCATAAGTTTGGACATCGGTGTCACAGAGACTTCAAACTTGGTTCATATTTGAGTTTATGAAAATCCACGCCAATTAATACAAAAGTCAAGGTGAATGTCGAACGAAAGTCGAGAAATAAGCTGCCGTAGCGGAGGTCTGCGCTCTATTTAGTATGATATGTTGATTAAGAAATATGATCATTTTGATTCATTAGAATGACGAAATTAAGTTTTTACCGTCATAATGCATTAAAAGAATTTTGTAACGGGAATTAATTATTATAATTATTATAAGTAGCTTCAATCCATTTGACTATTAAGTTTGATTATTCCGTTTTCTTTACGTCATCCGTTTTCTATACATCATCCGTTTTCTACACCTTTTGCACACCTCGAATAGTTCTTATCTTAACAATACCTCACGCCCATATTTCGCTCGCCTTCACGCCCATTTATTGCACTGGAGTCTCATCCCCCCTCTCCCCCAACACGTCTCATTGACCCCCCTCTCCAATCTCTCTCTCTCTCTCTCTCTCTCTCTCTCTCTCTCTCTCTCATATGAAACGGATTCAGTTACAGTAAAGATAAAAAGTAAATAACTA
This sequence comes from Palaemon carinicauda, assembly GCF_036898095.1. Lineage (NCBI taxonomy): Eukaryota > Metazoa > Arthropoda > Malacostraca > Decapoda > Palaemonidae > Palaemon > Palaemon carinicauda. The sequence continues at coordinate 135,050,230 of NC_090736.1, read as the reverse complement.
TAAAAGAGGAACTTCAAATTCAGGTCCAGTAGAGAGATGGTGTCGGCAGTGCGCCTCCTGTCATGCACTCTTGGCATTATTGGCCATTAAACACACCCACTTTTCAGCCTTCTACTCGCTCTTTCTCTCGTATTGCTGTAGAGCCTCTTTTAATATAAGTAAATGGCTCCCTGACATCAACACCATATCATATAACCCACATTCTATAATTATATAATTAAAATCAACTCCTCACCCTGTCTCCGGTCACGCTGAGTGGCATTGCCAGACATATAACTACTGGGTCTCTACCCCGTCACCTGGCTAGGGGAGAAGAAAGAGTTGTCGTACCGCAACTGCCGCGTTGTAGTTAGGAAAAGGGCTAGGCGGGGTTGGTAAAGAGTAGACGCCGGGTGGCATTGCCAGACGTATAACTACACGGTCTCTACCTGGTCACCTGGCTAGGGGAGAAGAAGGAGTTGTCGTACCGCAACTGCCGCGTTGTAGTTAGGAAAAGGGCTAGGGGGTGGGTAAAGAGTAGACGCCGGGTGGCATTGCCAGACGTATAACTACTGGGTCTCTCCCCGTCACCTGGCTAGGGGAGAGAAGGAGTTGTCGTACTGCAACTGCCGCGTTGAAGTTAGGAAAAGGGCTAGGGGGGGTTGGGTATAGAGTAGACGCCGGGTGGCATTGCCAGACGTATAACTACTGGGTGTCTCTCCGTCACCTGGCTAGGGGAGAAGGAGTTCTCGTACCGCAACTGCCGCGTTGTAGTTAGGAAAAGGGCTAGGTGGGGGGGGGAGTAGAATCTTGTGTCTGCATGTATGTCAATATCTTAATATTTAGCCCTCATTTTTTGACAGGTTGCGTACAATAGTTAATTAAATAATTAAATAATTAGGTAATTTATCGGATGAAGAACGACGTTAATTGTTTTGTCGCTCTCATTAACCAAAGGTGTTAAAGAAGTCATTTAGTTAATTACATGCAAATTAATGAAGTTTTGGGTGTGATTTTGTTATTATTAAAATTAGTAAAAAATTATTTTTGTTATTATTAAAATTATTAAAATTACGGTGATTTTTAAAATTAGAATTATTATTGATATCGTTATTATTATTATTATTATTATTATTATTATTATTTTTATTAAAAGTATTAAATTTATTATTAAAATTATTGTTATTATTACTGTTATTATTATTATTATTATTATGATTATTATTATTATTATTATTATTATTATTGTTATTATTATTATTATTGTTATTATTATTATTATTATTATTATTATTAGGAGTTGTTTCATAATATTTACCCTGTTGGAACCCTTGGGTTTATAGCATCTTGCTTTTCCAACTAGGGTTATAGCTTGGATAATAATAATAATAATAATAATAATAATAATAATAATAACAATAATAATAATAATAATAATATGTGTTTTTATAGGTACTTTATATGTGTATGTAGATCATATACATATGAAATGAAAACAAAACAAAATCAAAAACAAATATATTGAATCCAGACTTGTAAATTGCCGAGGTATAATCTTCCATAACATTATACAGATGAATATACTGATCCGTCTATGGAAAGAAACCCAATATATCATAGTACCAGAAAAGAGATGAGAAATAGCTCTAGATAAAGCAGACGAGAGAGAGAGAGAGAGAGAGAGAGAGAGAGAGAGAGAGAGAGAGCATATCATGATGGATGTAGTGTGTCTCATTAAAAGCATTAGAGTCAATTAGTGTACGTTATTCTTCATGAACCGAATGAGGAAATATCCAACCCCACCCCCTAACCCCTTAGGGAAGAGGTATCCAACACCATCCCTTCATAACCCCAGGGGATAACCCCAAGGGATAGCCCAATGGGACCCACAGTCCTAGCCACCTTATTAGAGGGGGACCTCGTAGTCACACTCACACACATAGTCATATATTCTCAGATGTGCATAGACATACATATATACATACACTACAGGACAGACCCCCCCCTTTTTCCAGACTGGCCTATAAGACCTAGAGTCCTCCCCCCCCCCATGTAACTCCCCCAGGAGACCCACTACCCTAACTATCTCCCTACAGGGGGACATCATCATCACCCACCCACTCACATACACAGTCATATATTCTCAGATCTGCATACTCATACATACATACATACACTGCAGGACAGCCCCCCCCCCCCTTTTCCAGACTGGCCTATAAGATCTAGAGTCCTCCCCTCCCCCCCCATGTAACTCCCCCAGGGGATCCACTACCCCAACCATCTCTCTACAAGGGGACCTCAATGTCACCCACTCACTCACACACACATGGTCATATATTCTCAGATCAGCATAGTCATACATACATACATACATACACTACAGGACAGCCCCCCCCCCCTTTTTCCAGACTGGCCTATAAGATCTAGAGTCCCCCCCCCCCCATGTAACTCCCCTAGGGGATCCACTACCCCAACTATCTCTACAAGGGGACATGATAGTCACCCACTCACTCACATAGTCAAATATTCTCAGATCTGCATAGTCATACATACATACATACATAAACTACAGGACAGCCCCCCTCCCCCCTTTTCCAGACTGGCCTATAATATCTAGAGTCCCCCCCCCTCATGCAACTCCCCCAGGGGACCCACAACACCAACCATCTTATCCCTAAAGGGGGACCTCAAATTCACCCACTCACACACAGTCATATATTCTCAGATCTGCATAGTCATACATACATACATACATACATACACTGCAGGACAGCCCTCCCCCCCCCCCTTTTTCCAGACTGGCCTATAAGACCTAGAGTCCTACTCCCTCCCCTGTGAACCCCCCCCCCCCAAGGGACCCACTACCCCAACTATCTTATCCTTACAGGGGGACATCATAGTCACACTCACACACAGTCATATATTCTCAGATCTGCATAGTCATACATACATACATACATACATACATACACTACAGGACAGCCCCTCCCCCCTTTCCAGACTGGCCTATAAGATCTAGAGTCCTCCCCCCCCCCCATGTAACTCCCCCAGGGGACCCACAACACCAACCATCTTATCCCTACAGGGGGACCTCAATGTCACCCACTCACACACACATGGTCATATATTCTCAGCTCTACATAGTCATAAATACATGACAGCCAACCCCCCACCCCCTCCCTCCTCCCCTCTTGCCAGACTGTCCTATAAGACCTAGAATCCTTCCCCTCCAACCCCCCTCCCCCCCAACAAATGCACAGGGACCCCAATGTATACGTTTCTGATTGGAGTTGTTATTAGCAAGTGTGGGAACGTCCTTCAACTTCAATCTAAGCCCATCATCATCCCAAGGGCTAGACGACACAGGAAACCAACTGACGCAAAGGATAGGAGCTTGACATGGATAGGAAATGGATAGGAAATTTGAGCTCGGGGTCTGTATTATGCAGATGAAGAAAAAAAAATTTGATTGGCTGAGGGAGTGATAGATGTCTTTGTTGACTGACATTTATTTGCATGGAAAGGTCAGTTGGTGTGTGTGTGTGTGTAGGTTGGCATGCGGGTCTCGTATGGGGGATTGTGAGGGGGGGGGTGTTATTTAGTGTATGGGTAATTTTGAGGGGGTATTTTGTGTATGGGTGTATGGGTATTGGAGATATAGGATGGTGTATGGAGGTGTATAATATGAAGAATATATGTGTATATACTGGCCCTGTCTGAGTAGGGATACCTTAACGTAGTGGAAGTGTTTGTGTCATGATCAGCAAAGCTGTACTAGTCCGGGCCACCCATACTAGGTTGGTTTGCTGTGAGCGAGCAGACTGAAGTCTCCCACCATCATCAAGCTGCAGTTGGCCAGTGTGATCATGAAAACTGGCCAAACTCTGGATATGAATAAGGCCATGTCTGAGGCCTTTGTCCTGCATTGACGACTGGAAACGGCTACATTTGTTCTTGTTTTATATATATATATATATATATATATATATTTAGATATATATATATATATATATATACATACAATATATCCAGTCACGCTGAGCGGCATTGCCAGACGTATAACTACCCGGTTTCTCCATATCCCTCGGGCAAAGGGAAAATGGAGTAGTCATACCCTGATAAGAAGGGTTACGCAAAGAAAAATAACATTTGATTGAATCTCTGTGTACGTGCGCATGTACATCTAAATATTTAGCCGTCATTTTTGACGGGTCGCGTACACTAGGAGCTATCATTTGCTAACATAAATATAATCTATTTTTAGCTTCAATATGAGAACCACCACTTTCAGAAAATGACATTTTTTTCTCACTAGCTATAATAGGCAAGAGATTGTCTCTCTCCCCTCTGTAAGTCCAAAATGTCATCATCATCCCCTTAATAAACGGCATTCCGTGGCATTAAGGGAGAGAGAGAGAGAGAGAGAGAGAGAGAGAGAGATAGAGAGAGAGAGAGAGGAGTTCGCGGTATGGGTGGTTGCCCCGTAATGGTTTACAAGAAGGAAGTCCTGTGTTGTATGATCCCCATGATGCGACGCTAACGGCCTGTTCTTTTGTCTCCCTCAGTTGGGTGACTTAACCCCCCCTCTCCCCCTCCTCTCCCTTTCCCTCTCCCTCCTCATATATGTCTACTTGTGACCTATTCGCTTCCCTTTCCTACGCCTCCTCCGTAGGTCTTCCCATAGCTGGGAAAGATGGATTGCTCAGCTCCTTTTTTTCATTCTTGGTTGTTGTCGACGCCTTTGGATAGTTCGTTTTCTATGCCTCCACTTGTTGGCTATTTATAATTTTAATGGCTCATTAGTTCATTTAGTATTATCTGTAACCTCACCATCCGTATGAGCTAGAGAAGAGGGTTGGGGAGCCTATAGGCCTACAAGCTGAGTCACCAGCAGCCATGGGCTGGTCTCTATAGCTCTATTGGTAAAGTGGTCACTGCTGGCATTATTTCGACTCAGAGGCAGAGGTTCGAATCCTTGCCCAGCTAGAAGCATTTATCATAAATGAATTTCCAGTGGATGTACATTCCCGAAGGTACAATTCGATATTAAATGCCATTGTGGTTGATATTTACAACGATTAAAATCACAGGTTTAGTGATAGATATGCATGTTTATATGTATATATATATATATATATATATGCATGTTTATATATATATATATTGTGTATATATATATATACATATATATATATGTATATATATATATATATATATATATATATCATATATATAGAATTGATGATTAACGCCTTAGTCTTCCTGAAGAAGCAAGATGAAACTAGTCAGGAGTCGCTCTTATATCTACATTTTCCCTGTAGTTCTTTTGCATATGTATGTATATATATGTGTATATATGTCTCTAGGACACTGTCATCCTATCCCTTGCCTCTGCCCTTCATGAGTGACCTTCAAACCTTTAAAACAAGCCCTTAGAGAAGGTCCCTGAGACCGAATTGGCCTGGGTTTTAAATTTAAGAAAGGACAGCCAGCGGCTGCAGTCAGTCACCCCGGGTTTTTATGATATGATGATGGGCCGAGAGAGCAAGTGGTCCGTCTTAATTAGCTGGTCTCTCTCTCTCTCTCTCTCTCTCTCTCTCTCTCCTCTCTCTCTCTCTCTCTCTCTTAATATAAAGAGAGTGAAGGTGGGAGAAAAAGGAACTGTTAATCTAGAAGTATTAGGTGAATCCAGTGCTCTCTCTCTCTCTCTCTCTCTCTCTCTCTCCCTGAGACATTGAGTTAAGATATAATGAGAAAGTGAAGGTGGGAGAAATGGGAACTGTTAATCTAGAAGTATGGGGTAAATCCATTGCTCTCTCTCTCTCTCTCTCTCTCTCTCTCACACACACACATACACACACACACACACACACACAAAGACATCTGGGTAGTCTTTGGATTTATTGTTGTGGGGATTTTTCAGTTTGGATTTAAAATTGAGTTTTTTTAATTTAAGATTTAATTTTGTGCTTTTTTTTGTGGTGAAATTTATTTTTGGAAAGGAAGAATTTTTCAGTTTTTACAACAGTTAGGATTTTGTTTAGATTAAAATTCAACTTTGTGATAATTTTGTTTCTCTTGTTGTGTATTGGAATAGATTTTTCCTGCTGAAATTCAATGAAAAAAATTATTTCTGGAAAGGAAGAATTTTTCCGTTTTTACAGCTGTGAATATTGTTTTCAGTTCAAGATTTGAAATTGGGATTATTTATTATTTTGTATTGCAATAAATTTTCCTAATCAAAATATAAATATTTTTTTCAATTTCTTGGAATTTATTTTTTTTTTTTCAGTTCCTTGGATTTACAGCTGTGAGAATTTTGTTCAGTTTAAGGTATAAAATAGGGATTTTTTTAGTTATTTTGTATTACAATATATTTTCCTGATAAAATAAAAAAAATTATTTTTGGAAATTATTTTTTGTTTAAAATTTATTTAAATTTGAGATTTTTTTACATTATTATTATGCATTTTCATGTATTTTTCTGAAGAAATTCAATATATTTTTTAATTTCTGTGAATGAATTTTTTTTTTTAATTTAGATCTCTTTTTATATTCTTTTTCTATCATTATTTCTTCTAATATTTTTATTTTAAATCAATATATATATATATATATACTGTATATGTATGTATGTATGTGTGTATGTGTGTATATATATACATATATATATATATATATATATATATGTATATATATATATATATATATATTTATAGATATTTCCAACTAGGCTATAACCCTAATTGGAAAAGCAAGATGCTATAACCCCAAAGGCTCCAACAGGGAAAAATAGCCCAGTGAGGAAAGGAATCAAGGAAATAAGTAAACTACAAGAGAAGAATAAACAATGATAATAAAATATTTCAAGAACAATAACAACATTAAATTAATTCTTTCACATATAAACTATAAAAACTTCAAAAACCAAGAGGAAGAGAAATCAGATAGAATAGTGTGCCCGAGTGTACCCTCAAGCAAGAGAACTCTAACCCAAGACAGTGGAAGACCATGGTACGGGTGCTATGGCACTACCCAAGACTAGAGAACAATGGTTTGATTTTGGAGTTTCCTCGTAGAAGAGCTGCTTACCATAGCTAAAGAGTCTCTTTTACCCTTACCAAGAAGAAAGTGGCCACTGAACAATTACAGTGCGGTAGTTAACCTCTTGGGTGAAGAAGAATTGTTTGGTAATCTCAGTGTTGTTAGGTGTATGAGGACAGAGGAAAATATGTAAAGAACAGGCCAAACTATTCGGTGTGTGTGTGTTTGTGTGTGTGTGTGTGTGTGTGTAAGCAATAGGCCAAACTATTTGTGTGTGTGTGTGTAAACAATAGGCCAAACTATTCGGTGTGTGTTTGTGTGTGTGTGTGTGTGTGTGTATAGGCAAAGTGAAAATGAACCGTAACCAGAGAGAAGGATCCAATGTAGTACTGTCTGGCCACTCAAAGGCCCCCTTAACTCTCTAGCGGTAGTATCTCAACGGGTGGCTGATGCCCTGTATACTCATTTCCTCTAGTTTCATTACAATCATTTCCTACAATATTATTCTCTTCATTTCCTCTGCATTTCCGGGCCACACCGGGCATCAAGGGTCCCATGGGATGGTCACCCACACATCATGGCATCTCCGAGCGGAGTCCGTAGGACGTAATCAGATCCTTTCTATCTGGTTCGAAAGGGTATTGGATCCTATTCGCTGTAGGACCCCTCCTAGCTAGGACTCCCCCTCCTAGCTAGGATTCCCCCCTCCCCGGGACTCCCTTGCCCGCATCATGGTGTCTGATTCCTTTCAGATGAAAATCACTCTCTCTCTCTCTCTCTCTCTCTCTCTCTCTCTCTCTAGCTTATCTCGTGTGTTCATTCGGCCTCATTCATTTTGGCAGCCATTTTTTGTAGATATAAAAAGGAATTTTTGTTTTATTTAATATTATGTCTTTTATCTTCGCATTTCCAATTATTATACGTTTTTTTTATTTAAATATTTGTCTTTTATTTACTTTACATTTCCAGTTATTAAATGTTTATATATTTGCCATGATATACAGTGTATATATATATATGTATGTATATATATATATATATATATATATATGTATATATATATACAGTATATATATATATATATACATACATATATATATATATATATATATCAAAAGGTGACCAATGTATGAATAGAATAGAAGTGTTTCTACTTCCTGTCAAAAGATGGCAGCACACGTCCCTTGTTCCATTCATGTTGAACGATTCTATCTAATTGAAAAAGGATGATAGATTAATACTTAATGTATAAATATGTATGGCAATCTAAACATGAATAAAATCCATATTGAATGTATCAAGAATATTATACAATGTAATATGGGTCAACAGAAATGCAGACAGCTAAAGTATGCCCTACTTTTCTTAAGTGCTTACACTTGTTGGTTATATGAAGCCCTTACCTGACCAGGCACACTCATACTTATAAAGTGTTTATTAACACTTTTTGTTTGTTGAATATGCAATCCCTTGCAATGTCTGCATTGTGCATTCTTCCCTGCAGTGTTTGGAGGTGAAATTAGAGTTTTGCTGAAAATTGCAATAGTTGGGCTGCATATACATGCTACTGCAAAATCATGCACTCACGCCTAATTTTTCTTACTCTTATTTTGCTAAAGTTTTTATAGTGTATGATGAATATTCACTTTATGGTTATTACTCTTACATTATTTTATTTTTCCTTGTTTCCTTTCCTCACTGGGCTAATTTCCCTGTTGGGGTCCCTGGGCTTATAGCATGTTGCTTTTCCAACTAGGGTTGTAGCTTAGCAAGTGATAATAATAATAATAATAATAATAATAATAATAATAATAATAATGTTTTTCCTCCTTAGGGGGCCCAGAAATTGTAAGTCACCTCCTACCCCTCTCTGCTATTTCATTTCCTCACTGGGCTAATTTCCCTGTTGGGGTCCCTGGGGTTATAGCATCCTGCTTTTCCAACTAGGGTTGTAGCTTAGCAATTGATAATAATAATAATAATAATAATAATAATAATAATAATAATGATAATAATAATGTTTTTCCTCCTTAGGAGGTCCAGAAATTGTTGACCACCTCCTACCCCTCTCTGCTATTTCATTTCCTCACTGGGCTAATTTCCCTGTTGGGGTCCCTGGGCTTATAGCATGTTGCTTTTCCAACTAGTGTTGTAGCTTAGCAAATAATAATGATAATAATAATAATAATAACAATAATAATAATGATAATAATAATAATAATGATAATAATAATAATAATATAGGAGATATTTATTTTGATGTTACTCTTCTTAAGATATTTCATTTTCCTTGTTTCCTTTCCTCACTGGGCTATTTTCCCTGTTGGGGTCCCTGGGCTTATAGCATCCTGCTTTTACAACCAGGATTGTTGCTTAGCAAGTAATAATAATAATAATGATAATGTTTTTCCTCCTTAGGGGGTCCAGAAATTGTTAACCACCTCCTACCCCTCTCTGCTATTTCATTTCCTCACTGGGCTAATTTCCTTGTTGGGGTCCCTGGGCTTATAGCATCCTGCTTTTCCAACTAGGGTTGTAGCTTAGCAAGTAATAATAATAATAATAATGTTTTTCTTCCTTAGGGGGTACTGAAATTATTAGTCACCTCCTACCCCTCTCTGCTATTTCATTTCCTCACTGGGCTAATTTCCTTGTTGGGGTCCCTGGGCTTATAGCATCCTGCTTTTCCAACTAGGGTTGTAGCTTAGCAAGTAATAATAATAATAATAATGTTTTTCTTCCTTAGGGGGTACTGAAATTATTAGTCACCTCCTACCCCTCTCTGCTATTTCATTTCCTCACTGGGCTATTTTCCCTGTTGGGGTCCCTGGGCTTATAGCGTCCTGCTTTTCCAACTAGGGTTGTAGCTGAGCAAGTGATAATAATAATAATAATAATAATAATAATAATAATAATAATAATGTCTTTCCTCCATAGGGGGTCCTGAAATTATTAGTCACCTCCTACCCCTCTCTGCTATTTCCTTTCCTCACTGGGCTAATTTCCCTGTTGGGGTCCCTGGGCTTATAGCATCCTGCTTTTCCAACTAGGGTTGTAGCTTAGCAAGTAATAATAATAATAATAATAATAATAATAATAATAATAATAATAATAATAATAATAATAATGTTTTTCCTCCTTAGGGGGTCCAGAAATTGTTAACCACCTCCTACCCCTCTCTGCTATTTCATTTCCTCACTGGGCTAATTTCCCTGTTGGGGTCCCTGGGCTTATAGCATCCTGCTTTTCCAACTAGGGTTGTAGCTTAGCAAGTAATAATAATAATGATAATAATAATAATAATAATAATAATGTTTTTCCTCCTTAGGGGGTCCAGAAATTGTTAACCACCTCCTACCCCTCTCTGCTATTTCATTTCCTCACTGGGCTAATTTCCCTGTTGGGGTCTCTAGGGTTATAGAATCCTGCTTTTCCAACTAGGGTTGTAGCTTAGCAAGTGATAATAATAATAATAATAATAATAATAATAATAATAATAATAATAATAATAATGTTTTTCCTTCTTAGGGGGTCCAGAAATTGTTAACCACCTCCTACCCCTCTCTGCTATTTCAGCAAGTATTCATTTCTGCGTGTTTGTGTGCGTAAGTGCTTTCGCGTGCGCGCACGTGTGTGTGTGTGTGTGTGTGTGTGTCCAGTTTTCCTGAGGAATCATCTGTGAAAACTTGCTTGGCGTTTACCGTTAGCTGGATAGCTTCTATAAGGACCAGATGTGATACTTGTTTATTTTTATTTTTTTTTTTTTTTGATTTTTTTTTTTTTTTTAATAAATCATTATACCTCAATTTCAAAAACGGTTTTTGAAAATAAATCATACTACAGTTTTTTTTTTTTTTTTTTTTTTAATAAATCATTATACCTCAATTTCAAACACGGTTTTTGAAAATAAATCATTATACTACAGTTTTAAAATACAATGTTTTAAAATAATAATCATGCAATGAGTTAATTTTTTTTTTAAATTAATCATTATACTATAGTTTAAAAATACAGTGTTTTAAAATAATGATCTTGCAGTGATTTAATTTTTTTTTTAATAAATCATTATGCAAGATTCAAAACAGTTTTTAGATAAATTATTATACAAGTTTAATTTGTTTTTAAATAAGTCATTATACAAGAGCTTCAAAAAAGTTTTCGAAATAAATCATTATATATCAATGTAAGAAAAAAATACAAATTTTTTTTTCGTGCACTAGCCCTTGGTATATAAAAAAACAGCATATTTTTTTCACAAAAAAAAAAGTTACAAAATTGTAGCATCCTGCTTTTCCAACTAGGGTTGTAGCTTAGCAAGTAATGTTGATGATAATAATAATAATAATAATAATAATAATAATGATAATAACGATAATAATAATAATAATATTGACGATACGCTTTACAAATAAATTGAGGTACGAGAAAAATATGGGTTTTGTTAATATATAAATTATAGAGGTCTAAAAAGAAATTAAAAAAAAAAATAGTTGAATTAAGTACTGCAACGAATCAAGAATATATATATATATATATATATATACATATATATATATATATATATAAAATCATAAGCCCTAACTAGTCCACTGCAGGACAGAGGCCTCAGACATGTAACTTCCATACCCGTTTGTCTATGCCACTCCATGCCCGCATATATATATATATATATATATGCAACATTTTTTCTACACTACTTACGACAATGTTTCACACAGAGAGAGAGAGAGAGAGAGAGAGAGAGAGAGAGAGATTCGTGAACCGTGAAACCTAGTCGTGAGAAAGTTGTGTCCCTGAATTTCTCTTCAAAGTTTTGCAACAATAATTTGCTCGATTTGTTTAGCGAGTTTATAAATCGCAAAAGAGGGAATTGAAATATCCAAGGGAATAGATAGATAGATAGATAGATAGAGTGGATAGATAGATAGATAGATAGTTGTTACTCCTCATGAAAGTACAGTAATCTCAGTTGCTTACAAGTCGACACCTACCTGTGGATTGCTAGGTATCACACCTCACCTGTACTCTTCCTTTTCTAAGTAAAACTTTACCGTTTTGGAGAAATACAGCGATTTATTTCCAAAGGGGAAAATACAACAGCTGTATCCATAGATTTCGCCAACAGGCCAACAACTTTTCGCAAGGTTAAGGTAATGGTGTCAATCGCGAATAATAAATTCCGTGTAGTGGAAGAGAATAATAGTCCCCCCTTGGCCTGGTGGGTTTGGGTGGCTGGTCCCAAGGGCTCCTGGTTGAGTCGCCAATTAATAATATTCACAAGTTATTTTTATCTTTTGTATTGTTTATTTTTAATAGAAATATACGTATTTGAAGGAAAAAATATACGTTTATATTCAGTCGCTTCATTATAATTCGAGAGAGTGATTGTATTTGTGTATTATTCCACGAAAATGGAAATAAAATAGCAATTCTTAGATCAGAATCTAGTGTTGTGTTGAAGTTTTTTATTTCGACTTGACGCTGTGGCTGCTACACCCCTCTCTCCCCCAGGTTCCCCTTGGGAGGAGGGAGAGACCTCTCTCTCCCCTAGGTCCACCCCCCTGGGGAAGTGGGAGAGAGGAAGGGAGAGGGTGGGAGAGGGGGAAGAACCAACGCTGGGACCTCGGAGTGAGAGTTTAGACAGTCCCAGCTAGTCCCCAGTCTGAACTGTAGTTTCGCCCTACCTCCGTTTGTAGAACTTCTCTTCCCCAGCGCTCCTGCTTCGTAGTGACTTAAACAAATTCCTCTTGCCCGTCGGAGGATTTCATGAAGAGAAGCAGTTGTTCGATAGCGAATTGATTGTAAAGCTTCGACCGCTTGAAAAAACGCGATGGAAAAACTCCCAGTGAATTGAATGTTCCATTCACCTTACCTTTATACTACCTTCCAACCCTCACCTGAGGTTTTCGTGGGGGGAGTGAGAGTTGTAGCGGAGGGGCGGCAGGAATTTTATTACCTGTGGAGTAAATAGTGGAATGTGTGCCTCGAAAATTGTGGATTGACGAATAGGGGGATAAGGGTGAGGTGGAGAAAGCTGTAAATAGAGAAAAAGAAGATTAAGAAGAAGAGGAAAGATGGGTAAGTGATTGTTTTCAAAGTCTTCCTAATGTTAGAGCCCCAGAAGGATCTTCCGATCCTGGACACACCTTAGATGACCAATCTTGGAGACCAAGGATGTCGCAATGAGATTTAACTTTCATATACGATGTTTTTATCTGTTCCGTTAATAGTGATGTTTTTTATGTATAGGATGTTTTTTTTTATTGTTTTTATAATATATTGTTCACTCAACGTATGTTTTTTAGTCTAAAAGTTATACAGTTGCATTTATATATATATATATATATATATGTATATTATATATATATATTATATATATATATATATATATATGTATATGTATATATATATAGGCCTATATATATATATATATATGTATATATATATAGGCCTATATATATATATATATATATAGAGAGAGAGAGAGAGAGAGAGAGAGAGAGAGTTGGAAAAGCAGGATACTATAAGCTCAGGGGCTCCAACAGGGGAAAATAGCCCAGTGAGGAAAGGAAATAAAGTAAAATGAAATATTTTAAGAAGAGTAACATTTAAAATAAATATCTCCTATATAAACTATGAAAACTTTAACAAAATATTAACAGAACTGGGGCTTATCTCATTATTATTATTATTATTGTTGTTTTTGTTGTTGTTGTTATTATTATTATTATTATTATTATTGAACCAAACTTAAAATCATGTGGTTCCTCCAAACACAGATGGAACCAGATTGAGCCAACTGTGGTGTTGCCATAACTGTATCCATATTTAAATCCAACGGACATAAGCTGAGTAGAATTAATTATTAGAAAGAAAAATAAACACGTCTCTCTCTCTCTCTCTCTCTCTCTCTCTCTCTCGTGTTGTTTACTAAGTTGTCTTATAATTTCTCGCCCTTATCAGATAACTATGGCTTAGAGCCTTGTTATCAAGTTGAAATATGGGAGCTCACGTATGAGAGAGAGAGAGAGAGAGAGAGAGAGAGAGAGAGAGAGAGAGAGCATCATACTTTCAGCTGATGTCAATACTATATTTCCAAACCTATATAAACTAACTGACACGAATGCCTCTCTCTCTCTCTCTCTCTCTCTCTCTCTCTCTCTCTAAGTGTAGTCCTCACGAACTGATAAGATTGATCCTACTCTATCGAAGAGGCTTAGTGGCCTTATCTTGAATGTGTCATCCACTTCAGTCTCTGCCTCATTCAGTTTTTAGTACATCCACTTACTATCAATTGTGATATCCACGTCTAGATTATTATAATTGTATATTATTGTTACTACTACTACTACTACTACTACTACTACTACTACTACTACTAGCTAAGCTACAACCCTAGTAGGAAACGTAGGATGCTGTAAGCCCAAGGGCTCCAGCAGGAAAATAGTCCAGTGAGGAAAGGAAATAAGGGAATGTACCCTTAAGCAAGAGATCTTTTATTATTATTATCATTATTATTATTATTATTATTAGCTAAGCTACAACCCTAGTTTGAAAAGCAGGATTCTATAAGCCCAAGGGCTCCAACAGGGAAAATAGCCTATTATTATTATTATTATTATTATTATTATTATTATTAGCTAAGCTACAACCTTAGTTGGAAAAGCAGGATGTTATAAGCCCAAGGGTTCCAACAGGGAAAATTAGCTATTATTATTATTATTATTATTATTATTATTATTATTATTATTATTAGCTAAGCTACAACACTAGTTGGAAAAGCAGGATGTTATAAGCCCAAGGGCTCAGACAGGGAAAAAATAGCCTATTATTATTATTATTATTATTATTATTATTATTATTAGCTAAGCTACAACCCTAGTTGGAAAAGCAGGTTGCTATAAGCCCAAAGGCTCCAACAGGGAAAAACAGCCTATTATTATTATTATTATTATTATTATTATTATTATTATTATTATTATTAGCTAAGCTACAACCCTAGTTGGTAAAGCAGGTTTATTATAGCATCCAAGGGCTCCAACAGGGAAAAATAGCTTATTATTATTATTATTATTATTATTATTATTATTATTATTATTATTATTATCATTATCTAAGCTACAACCCTAGTTGGAAAAGTAGGATGTTATAAGCCCAAGGGCTCAAGCAGGAAAAATAGCCTATTATTATTATTATTATTAGTAGTAGTAGTAGTAGTAGTAGTAGTAGCTAAGCTACACCCCTAGTTGGAAAAGCAGGTTGCTATAAGCCCAACGGCTCCAACAGGGAAAAATAGCTTATTATTATTATTATTATTATTATTATTATTATTATTATCTAAGCTACAACCCTAGTTGGAAAAGCATGTTGCTATAAGCCCAAGGGCTCCAACAGGGAAAAATAGCCTATTATTATTATTATTATTATTATTATTATTATTATTATTAGTTCAGCCATAACCCTAGTTGGAAAAGCAGGTTGCTACAAGCCCAAGTGCTCCAAAAGGGGAAAATAGCCCAGTGAGGAAATTAAATAAGAAAACAATTGTGTTCCTGAGTATACCCTCAAGAAAGAATTTTGAAATCCAACGCTATTCATTGTCTGGATGAAATAATTTAAAGTTTTCATTATGAACTGATGCTGTGAAAGCACATTATTCTGCCACCTGTATATATATATATATATATATATATATATATATATATATATATATATATATATATATATATATATAAAATAATAATAATACGTTATCCAATGCCACCATAGTACTTTCATATTAAATCCTAGCCAATCTTTTATCTCCTATTTAATGATTGATGCTACTATCAACTCCAGGCCGCAACCAGTCAATCAATTAACGGTGATGCCTGCTTATAGGACTCCTGTCCTATTCATTATTGCCTCAATGGACCTAGAGTCCTGACCGACCTCAGGTGTCCCTCAGAGACAATACCAAATCCGTCTACTGGTCACCCACTTACTCATCTTCAGACAGACGTTGGATGACAGGATAGTGGGTGATCAAAAAGGCTTAGATAGAAGGGAAGGGGGTTGTAGAAGGGGTTGTAGAAGGGGGTTGTAGCAGTGGAGCTGCTTCTATGGGGTTAGGGGCAGGGGTGGGGGGGGGGAGGTTTAGTTAGGGCTGTACAGACTTTAATTCAGGGTAAATTAATACTTCCGGGTTAAGAAGAATCCAGCCTCCGATATGGGTAGGGGATCTTGTGGTCTGGGGGGAGGGAGGGGTTGTTTAGGGCTGGTGTCTGATTGCCTATCTGTCTGTCTGTAATGGGAGTTGCAGATAAGCTGGAATGAAATGTAAGAATTTCTCCCTTTGTGAAGAGCCATTGTAAAGGCTTATAGGCCTAGAGCCCTAGACTTGAGCAACTTAACTGAAAGCTGGAATTTCTTCTTAATATTAGTTAAGAGCCATTGTAAAGGCTTATAGGCCTAGAGCCCTAGACTTGAGCAACTTAAAGCTAATTTAGTAGAAAACTTGAAAAGTTTTTCGCTCTTAGATTAGTGAAGAGCCATTGTAAAGGTTTATAGGCCTAGATCCCTAGACATGAGCAACTTCAACTAAAAGCTAGTTTATTAGAAAACTTGAAAAGAGAAATGATTGAAAAGGTGTTAGCCCTTAGATTAGTTAAGAGCCATTGTAGGCTATATAGGCCTAGATCCCTAGACTTGAGCAACTTAACTGAAAATTAGTTAATTAGAAAACTTAAAAAGAGAAATGTTTGAAAAGGTGTTCGCCCTTAGATTAGTGAAGAGCCATTGTAAAGGCTATAGGCCTAGAGTCTTAGAAAAGCTGGTTTATTAGAAAAAGTTAAAACTAGAAATGTGTGAGAAGATGTTAGCCCTTGGATTATTGAAGAGCCATTGTAAAGCTATATAGGCCTAGAGCCCTAGACTTGAGCTATTGAACTAAGAGCTGGTTTATTAGAGAACTTGGTGAAAAATATATTGTTTGAAAAGGTGTAAACATCTCTTTAAGAAAGCAGCTGAATGTCAGGGTAAATGATGGTATAAAAGGACTTAGTCTCCCCCCAAAAAGAATAAAAATTATGTTTACTGGAGTAGGGAGGAAATAAAAGACATAGCTCGGTGTGTGAGCCTAATGAGGGTTGAGAAAATATTTGTATTTTATAAGGATTTGTTCTGCTTTTAGAGTATTTTTTGTTAGTTGCATAAAAAAGTAATTGTGAACATAGAGATTAATTATAATCATTTGTTTTTCTCCTGGAAGTATTAAGTTGACTTAATGGTTTGCACTAGGTCTAAATGACAATCTTTCTCATTTGAACAATTAAGTATAGGTTTTCCTTTTTATATATATTTTATTCTACTTAAAAAGTAATTTTTAGTATTTGCAAAAAAAAAATGTAGCTGTGGAAATAGAGAATTATGATAAACTTTCTTTTCTGTACCTATTAACTTAATGGTTTTTACTAGGCCTAACTGAAAATATTTAAGCAAATAGGCCTATTTTATGCATTGAAGGCCACTCATGAATGGCAGAGGCAAGGGACAGCGCCATTGCCCTATCGAGCAGGACAATGACC
>NC_090736.1:135020142-135025142 GCF_036898095.1 Palaemon carinicauda | reverse complement strand
TATTCTCCCTGTCCATTCTACTACTCCCTCCCTGTCCATTCTACTATTCTCCCTGTCCATTCTATTACGCCCTCTCTGTCCATTCTACTACTCCCTCCCTGTCCTTTCTACTATTCTTCCTGTCCATTCTACTACTCCCTCCCTGTCCTTTCTACTATTCTCCCTGTCTATTCTACTACTCCCTCCCTGTCCATTCTACTACTCCCTCCCTGTCCATTCTACTACTCCCTCCCTGTCCATTCTACTACTCCTCCCTGTCCATTCTACTACTCCCTCCCTGTCCATTCTACTACTCCCTCCCTGTCCATTCTACTATTCTCCCTGTCCATTCTACTACTCCCTCCCTGTCCTTTCTACTATTCTCCCTGTCTATTCTACTACTCCCTCCCTGTCCATTCTACTACTCCTTCCCTGTCCATTCTGCTATTCTCCCTGTCCATTCTACTATTCTCCCTGTCCATTCTGCTATTCTCCCTGTCCATTCTACTACTCCCTCCCTGTCCATTCTACTATTCTCCCTGTCCATTCTATACGCCCTCTCTGTCCATTCTACTACTCCCTCCCTGTCCTTTCTACTATTCTTCCTGTCCATTCTACTACTCCCTCCCTGTACATTCTACTACTCCCTCCCTGTCCTTTCTACTATTCTCCCTGTCTATTCTACTACTCCCTCCCTGTCCATTCTACTACTCCCTCCCTGTCCATTCTACTACTCCCTCCCTGTCCATTCTACTACTCCCTCCCTGTCCATTCTACTATTCTTCCTGTCCATTCTACTACTCCCTCCCTGTTCATTCTGCTATTCTCCCTGTCCATTCTACTACTCCCTCCCTGTCCATTCTACTACTCCTTCCCTGTCCATTCTACTATTCTTCCTGTCCATTCTACTACTCCCTCCCTGTTCATTCTGCTATTCTCCCTGTCCATTCTACTACTCCCTCCCTGTCCATTCTACTATTCTTCCTGTCCATTCTACTACTCCCTCCCTGTTCATTCTGCTATTCTCCCTGTCCATTCTACTACTCCCTCCCTGTCCATTCTACTATTCTCCTGTCCATTCTATTACGCCCTCTCTGTCCATTCTACTACTCCCTCCCTGTCCTTTCTACTATTCTCCCTGTCCATTCTACAACCCCCTCCCTGTCCTTTCTACTATCCCTTCTCTGTCCATTCTACTATTCTCCCTGTCCTTTCTACTACTCTCTCCCTGTCCATTCTTCTATTCTCCCTGTCCATTTTACCTTTCCCTCCCTGTCCATTCTACTACTCCTTCCCTGTCCATTCTGCTATTCTCCCTGTCCATTCTGCTATTCCTCCCTGTCCATTCTACTACTCCCTCCCTGTCCATTCTACTATTCTCCCTGTCCATTCTATTACGCCCTCTCTGTCCATTCTACTACTCCCTCCCTGTCCTTTCTACTATTCTTCCTGTCCATTCTACTACTCCCTCCCTGTCCTTTCTACTATTCTCCCTGTCTATTCTACTACTCCCTCCCTGTCCATTCTACTACTCCCTCCCTGTCCATTCTACTACTCCCTCCCTGTCCATTCTACTACTCCCTCCCTGTCCATTCTACTACTCCCTCCCTGTCCATTCTACTACTCCCTC
Source organism: Palaemon carinicauda (assembly GCF_036898095.1). Lineage (NCBI taxonomy): Eukaryota > Metazoa > Arthropoda > Malacostraca > Decapoda > Palaemonidae > Palaemon > Palaemon carinicauda. The sequence continues at coordinate 135,023,533 of NC_090736.1, read as the reverse complement.
CCTGTCCATTCTACTATTCTCCCTGTCCATTCTACTACTCCCTCCCTGTCCTTTCTACTATTCTCCCTGTCTATTCTACTACTCCCTCCCTGTCCATTCTACTACTCCTTCCCTGTCCATTCTGCTATTCTCCCTGTCCATTCTACTATTCTCCCTGTCCATTCTGCTATTCTCCCTGTCCATTCTACTACTCCCTCCCTGTCCATTCTACTATTCTCCCTGTCCATTCTATTACGCCCTCTCTGTCCATTCTACTACTCCCTCCCTGTCCTTTCTACTATTCTTCCTGTCCATTCTACTACTCCCTCCCTGTACATTCTACTACTCCCTCCCTGTCCTTTCTACTATTCTCCCTGTCTATTCTACTACTCCCTCCCTGTCCATTCTACTACTCCCTCCCTGTCCATTCTACTACTCCCTCCCTGTCCATTCTACTATTCTTCCTGTCCATTCTACTACTCCCTCCCTGTTCATTCTGCTATTCTCCCTGTCCATTCTACTACTCCCTCCCTGTCCATTCTACTATTCTCCCTGTCCATTCTATTACGCCCTCTCTGTCCATTCTACTACTCCCTCCCTGTCCTTTCTACTATTCTTCCTGTCCATTCTACTACTCCCTCCCTGTCCTTTCTACTATTCTCCCTGTCTATTCTACTACTCCCTCCCTGTCCATTCTACTACTCCCTCCCTGTCCATTCTACTACTCCCTCCCTGTCCATTCTACTACTCCCTCCCTGTCCATTCTACTATTCTTCTGTCCATTCTACTACTCCCTCCCTGTTCATTCTGCTATTCTCCCTGTCCATTCTACTACTCCCTCCCTGTTCATTCTGCTATTCTCCCTGTCCATTCTACTACTCCCTCCCTGTCCATTCTACTATTCTCCCATTCCATTCTATTACGCCCTCTCTGTCCATTCTACTACTCCCTCCCTGTCCTTTCTACTATTCTTCCTGTCCATTCTACTACTCCCTCCCTGTCCATTCTACTATTCTCCCTGTCCATTCTATTACGCCCTCTCTGTACATTCTACTACTCCCTCCCTGTCCTTTCTACTATTCTTCCTGTCTATTCTACTACTCCCTCCCTGTCCATTCTACTACTCCCTCCCTGTCCATTCTACTACTCCCTCCCTGTCCATTCTACTACTCCCTCCCTGTCCATTCTACTACTCCCTCCCTGTCCATTCTACTACTCCCTCCCTGTCCATTCTACTACTCCCTCCCTGTCCATTCTACTACTCCCTCCCTGTCCATTCTATTACGCCCTCTCTGTACATTCTACTACTCCCTCCCTGTCCTTTCTACTATTCTTCCTGTCTATTCTACTACTCCCTCCCTGTCCATTCTACTACTCCCTCCCTGTCCATTCTACTACTCCCTCCCTGTCCATTCTACTACTCCCTCCCTGTCCATTCTACTACTCCCTCCCTGTCCATTCTACTATTCTTCCTGTCCATTCTACTACTCCCTCCCTGTTCATTCTGCTATTCTCCCTGTCCATTCTACTACTCCCTCCCTGTTCATTCTGCTATTCTCCCTGTCCATTCTACTACTCCCTCCCTGTCCATTCTACTATTCTCCCTGTCCATTCTATTACGCCCTCTCTGTCCATTCTACTACTCCCTCCCTGTCCTTTCTACTATTCTTCCTGTCCATTCTACTACTCCCTCCCTGTCCATTCTACTATTCTCCCTGTCCATTCTATTACGCCCTCTCTGTACATTCTACTACTCCCTCCCTGTCCTTTCTACTATTCTCCCTGTCTATTCTACTACTCCCTCCCTGTCCATTCTACTACTCCCTCCCTGTCCATTCTACTACTCCCTCCCTGTCCATTCTACTACTCCCTCCCTGTCCATTCTACTATTCTTCCTGTCCATTCTACTACTCCCTCCCTGTCCATTCTGCTATTCTCCCTGTCCATTCTACTACTCCCTCCCTGTCCATTCTATTACGCCCTCTCTGTACATTCTACTACTCCCTCCCTGTCCTTTCTACTATTCTTCCTGTCCATTCTACTACTCCCTCCCTGTCCTTTCTACTATTCTCCCTGTCCATTCTATTACGCCCTCTCTGTCCATTCTACTACTCCCTCCCTGTCCTTTCTACTATTCTTCCTGTCCATTCTACTACTCCCTCCCTGTCCTTTCTACTATTCTCCCTGTCTATTCTACTACTCCCTCCCTGTCCATTCTACTACTCCCTCCCTGTCCATTCTACTACTCCCTCCCTGTCCATTCTACTACTCCCTCCCTGTCCATTCTACTACTCCCTCCCTGTCCTTTCTACTACTCCCTCCCTGTCCATTCTACTACTCCCTCCCTGTCCATTCTACTACTCCCTCCCTGTCCATTCTACTACTCCCTCCCTGTCCATTCTACTACTCCCTCCCTGTCCATTCTACTACTCCCTCCCTGTCCATTCTACTACTCCCTCCCTGTCCATTCTACTACTCCCTCCCTGTCCATTCTACTACTCCCTCCCTGTCCATTCTACTACTCCCTCCCTGTCCATTCTACTATTCTCCCTGTCCATTCTACTACTCCCTTCCTGTCTAATCTAATAGCTCCTCTCTGTCCATTCTACTATTCTCCCTGTCCATTCTACTACTCTCTCCCTGTCCATTCTACTATTCTCCTTGTCCATTCTAATACTCCCTCCCTGTCCAATCTACTATTCTCCCTGTCCATTCTACTATTCTCCCTGTCCATTCTACTACTCCTTCCCTGTCCATTCTACTACTCCCTCCCTGTCCATTCTACTATTCTCCCTGTCCATTCTACTACTCCTTCCCTGTCCATTCTACTACTCCCTCCCTGTCCATTCTACTATTCTCCCTGTCCATTCTACCTTTCCCTCCCTGTTCATTCTACTATTCTCCCTGTCCATTCTACTACTCCCTCCCTGTTCATTCTACTACCTCCTCCTTGTCCATTCTATTACTCTCCCTGTCCATTCTACTATTCTCCCTGTCCATTCTACTACTCCCTCCCTGTCCAATCTACTATTCTCCCTGTCAATTCTACTATTCTCCCTGCCCCCTCTACTACTGCCTCCCTGTCCATTCTAATACTCCCTCCCTGTCCTCTCTACTCCCCCTCCATCCCCCCCCCCCCTTCTGTCCAACCTTCGGACAAGGGAGGTAGCCTCTGTCATGAGTCTCTTCCTGTCAAACTGATTCCCCTTCACAGCTGGTGATATGTCAGCCCAGACCACTCGCCACTTTGTCCACTTTAGCCCCCAAGGACAAAGGTCCCAACTGTTAGGGGAGGTTGGAATTTGCTTTTTCTTTCATTATGGCTTTTATTTCTATTATTTACTATATCATTTTTTTGATAATTGTTGTTAAGAGCGATGTATTTATCGGCTTTAATTTCAGTTTCATATAT
>NC_090736.1:134993396-135015896 GCF_036898095.1 Palaemon carinicauda | reverse complement strand
GATTTATCGACGTCTCCTCTGACGGGAATCCTTCCTGCCTCCAGATCCTCCGTAGGTCATGGTCAGACAGGTCCCAAGGAATGCAATATCCCTGAAGTGGGGGGCAAAATTGGTGCTTCTCCTCTGAAGTGGATTCGGCTTTTCTTATGGCGAAGGAAAAGGCGAGTCCTCGGAAGTGGGACTCGGCTTTTCTTATGGTGAAGGAAAAGGCGAATCCTCCGAAGTGGATTCGGCTTTTCTTATGGCGAAGGAAAAGGCGAATCCTCCGAAGTGGGATTCAGCTTTTCTTATGGCGAAGGAGAAGGCGAATCCTCCGGAGTGGGATTCAGCTTTTCTATGGCGAAGGAGAAGGCGAATCCTCCGGAGTGGGATTCAGCTTTTCTTATGGCGAAGGAGAAGGCGAATCCTCCGGAGTGGGATTCAGCTTTTCTTATGGCGAAGGAGAAGGCGAATCCTCCGGAGTGGGATTCAGCTTTTCTTATGGCGAAGGAGAAGGCGAATCCTCCGGAGTGGGATTCAGCTTTTCTTATGGCGAAGGAGAAGGCGAATCCTCCGGAGTGGGATTCAGCTTTTCTTATGGCGAAGGAGAAGGCGAATCCTCCGGAGTGGGATTCAGCTTTTCTTATGGCGAAGGAGAAGGCGAATCCTCCGAAGTGGGATTCGGCTTTTCTTATGGCGAAGGAGAAGGCGAATCCTCCGGAGTGGGATTCGGCTTTTCTTAAGGCGAAGGAAAAGGCGAATCCTCCGGAGTGGGATTCGGCTTTTCTTAAGGCGAAGGAAAAGGCGAAGCCTCCGAAGTGGATTCGGCTTTTCTTATGGCGAAGGAGAAGGCGAATCCTCCGGAGTGGGATTCAGCTTTTCTTATGGCGAAGGAAAAGGCGAAGCCTCCGAAGTGGGATTCGGCTTTTCTTATGGCGAAGGAGAAGGCGAAGCCTCCGAAGTGGGATTCGGCTTTTCTTATGGCGAAGGAAAAGGCGAATCCTCCGGAGTGGGATTCAGCTTTCCCTTATGGCGAAGGAAAAGGCGAATCCTCCGAAGTGGGATTCAGCTTTCCCTTATGGCGAAGGAAAAGGCGAATCCTCCGAAGTGGGATTCAGCTTCTCTTATGGCGAAGGAAAAGGCGAATCCTCCGAAGTGGGATTCGGCTTTTCTTAAGGCGAAGGAAAAGGCGAAGCCTCCGAAGTGGATTCGGCTTTTCTTAAGGCGAAGGAAAAGGCGAAGCCTCCAAAGTGGGATTCGGCTTTTCTTATGGCGAAGGAAAAGGCGAAGCCTCCGAAGTGGGAATCAGCCTTTCTCATGGCGAAGGAAAAGGCGAATCCTCCGAAGCGGGATTCAGCTTTTCTCATGGCGAAGGAAAAGGCGAAGCCTCCGAAGTGGATTCGGCTTTTCTTAAGGCGAAGGAAAAGGCGAAGCCTCCGAAGTGGGATTCGGCTTTTCTTATGGCGAAGGAAAAGGCGAAGCCTCCGAAGTGGGAATCAGCCTTTCTCATGGCGAAGGAAAAGGCGAATCCTCCGAAGCGGGATTCAGCTTTTCTCATGGCGAAGGAAAAGGCGAAGCCTCCGGAGTGGGATTCAGCTTTTCTTATGGCGAAGGAAAAGTCGAAGGATACGGCGAAGAGGTTTATTAACCTCCTAGGGAAAAGTCGGAATAATTGATTGGGTCAAAGGTTATGGTGTTACGGCTATCAGGGTTAATATATGCAAGACGTACAGCGTTAAAAAAACCGTAATTTTAATAAGAAATTCTCCATAAAAATATATCTATCATCTATCTATCTATCTGTTTAATTACACATTATGCATAAGTATATTGTTCTTCTATATGAAGATACTACCGCTAGAGAGTTATTGGGTCCTTTGACTGGCCAGACAGTACAACGTTGGATCCTTCTCTTTGGTTACGGTTCACTTTCCCTTTGCTTACATATACACCGAATAGTCTGGCCTATTCTTTACAGATTCTCCTTTGTCCTCATACACCTGACAACATTGACATTACCAAACAATTCTTCTTCACCCAAGGGATTAAATACTGCACTGTAATTGTTCAGTGGGCACTTTGCTCTTGGTAAGGGTAGAAGAGACTCTTTAGCTGTGGTAAGCAGCTCTTCTAGGAGGACACTCCAAAATCAAACCATTGTTCTCTAGTCTTGGGTAGTGCCATATCCTCTGTACCATGGCCTTCAACTGTTTTGGGGTAGAGTTCTCTTCATTGAGGGTACACTCGGGCGCACTATTCCATCTTATTTCTCTCCCTCTTGTTTTGTTGAGGTTTTTATAGTTTATATAGGAGATATTTATTTTAATCTTGTTGTTCTTAAAATATTTTCTTTTTCTTTGTTTCCTTTCCTCGCTGAGCTATTTTTCCCTGTTGGAGCCCCTGGGCTTGTAGCATCCTGCTTTTCCAACTGGGGTTGTAGCTTAGCAAGTAATAATAATAATAATAATAATAATAATAATAATAATAATAATAATAATAATAATAATAATAACCGTATTTCAATAAAATACAGCCGACCGTAATTTTACCTTACTTTCTTATTATTTTGCATTACGTACACTGTTAAAAAACCGTAATTTTAATCGGATATTCTCCGTAAAAATATACTGTTTTTAACCGTATTCCAGTAAAATACAGGCGACCGTAATATTACTTTACTTTCTTATTATTTTTTACGGGTTGGTGACCCTAATATCACTCCTTTACGTCAATATATGTTTTTAAAACGGTAAAAATCCATTAAAATTAACATAACACAACATTGATTAATGAAGGTTTTAATATAATAAAACTATTACAAAATGTAGGCTTGATTCGGTCGACCGTTTGCTCGACCTTGTCCTTGACCTTTGACCTAGGACTTTCAAAATTGAATCACTTCCACGTCTTAACATAACAATTAATCCTTAAAGTTTTAATAAAATAAAACTATTACAAAATGTAGGCTTGATTCGGTCGACCTTTTGCTCGACCTTGTCCTTGACCTTTGACCTATGGCTTTCAAAATTGAATCACTTCCACGTCTTAATATAACAATTAATCCTTAAAGTTTTAATAAAATAAAACTATTACAAAATGTAGGCTTGATTCGGTCGACCTTTTGCTCGACCTTGTCCTTGACCTTTGACCTAGGGCTTTCAAAATTGAATCACTTCCACGTCTTAATATAACAATTAATCCTTAGAGTTTTAATAAAATAAAACTATTATAAAATGTATGGTTAATCCGGTCAACCTTTTGCTCGACCTTGTCCTTGACCTTTGACCTAGGACTTTCAAAATTGAATCACTTCCACGTCTTAACATAACAATTAATCCCTGAAGGTTTCACTACTCTATGAGTAAAATTGTGGCCAGGAAGTTGTTCACAAACAAACACACAAACAGGGGCAAAAACATAACCTCCTCCCAACTTCAATTGTGGCCAGGAAGTTGTTCACAAACAAACAGACAGACAAACGGACAAACCTCGGGCCAAAACATAACCTCCCCAACATCGTTGGCGGAGGTAATAACAAACAGGTGGAATTAATCTGCATCGTCATTATCAGCAATAAAAAAAAATTAAAATCAATACAATAACAACCGCAACAACAACAATCATTGTAGCCAGACTTCAACAACAACAACCCTGCATCCAACAATAACAACCATTGTAGCCAGACTTCAACAACAACCCTGCATCCAACAATAATAGCCCTTGTAGCCAGCATCCAACAACAACAACAACAACAAAAGCCATTATAGCCAGCATCCAACTAAAACAACAGCCATTGTAGCCCTGCCTCCAACAATAATAGCCATTGTAGACAGCATCCAACAACACCCATTGTAGCCAGTATCCAACAATAATAGCCATTGTAGCCAGCATCCAACAACAACAACAACAACTACAACAACAACAAAAGCCATTATAGCCAGTATCCAAAAACAACAACAGCCATTGTAGCCAGATTCCAACAACAACAGCCCTGCCTCCAACAATAATAGCCATTGTAGCCAGCATCCAACAACAATAACAGCCATTGTAGCCCTGCCTCCAATAATAATAGCCATTGTAGCCAGCATCCAACAACAATAACAGCCATTGTAGCCCTGCCTCCAACAATAACAGCCATTGTAGCCAGCATACAACAACAATAACAGCCATTGTAGCCCTGCCTCCAATAATAAAAGCCATTGTAGCAAGCATCCAACAACAATAACAGCCATTGTAGCCCTGCCTCCAATAATAATAGCCATTGTATCCAGCATCCAACAACAATAACAGCCATTGTAGCCCTGCCTCCAATAATAATAGCCATTGTAGCCAGCATACAACAACAATAACAGCCATTGTAGCCAGCATCCAACAACAATAACAGCCATTGTAGCCCTGCCTCCAATAATAAAAGCCATTGTAGCCAGCATCCAACAACAATAACAGCCATTGTAGCCCTGCCTCCAATAATAATAGCCATTGTAGCCAGCATCCAACAACAATAACAGCCATTGTAGCCCTGCCTCCAATAATAATAGCCATTGTAGCCAGCATCCAACAACAATAACAGCCATTGTAGCCCTGCCTCCAATAATAATAGCCATTGTAGCCAGCATCCAAAAACAACAACAGCCATTGTAGCCCTGCCTCCAATAATAATAATAGCCATTGTAGCCAGCACCCAAAAACAACAACAGCCATTGTAGCCCTGCCTTCAATAATAATAATAGCCATTGTAGCCAGCATCCAACAAAAACAACAGCCATTGTAGCCCTGCCTCCAATAATAATAGCCATTGTAGCCAGCATCCAACAACAATAACAGCCATTGTAGCCCTGCCTCCAATAATAAAAGCCATTGTAGCCAGCATCCAACAACAATAACAGCCATTGTAGCCCTGCCTCCAATAATAAAAGCCATTGTAGCCAGCATCCAACAACAATAACAGCCATTGTAGCCCTGCCTCCAATAATAATAGCCATTGTAGCCAGCATACAACAACAATAACAGCCATTGTAGCCAGCATCCAACAACAATAACAGCCATTGTAGCCCTGCCTCCAATAATAATAGCCATTGTAGCCAGCATCCAACAACAATAACAGCCATTGTAGCCCTGCCTCCAATAATAATAATAGCCATTGTAGCCAGCATCCAAAAACAACAACAGCCATTGTAGCCCTGCCTTCAATAATAATAATAGCCATTGTAGCCAGCATCCAAAAACAACAACAGCCATTGTAGCCCTGCCTTCAATAATAATAATAGCCATTGTAGCCAGCATCCAAAAACAACAACAGCCATTGTAGCCCTGCCTTCAATAATAATAATAGCCATTGTAGCCAGCATCCAAAAACAACAACAGCCATTGTAGCCCTGCCTTCAATAATAATAATAGCCATTGTAGCCAGCATCCAAAAACAACAACAGCCATTGTAGCCCTGCCTTCAATAATAATAATAGCCATTGTAGCCAGCATCCAAAAACAACAACAGCCATTGTAGCCCTGCCTTCAATAATAATAATAGCCATTGTAGCCAGCATCAAAAAAACAACAACAGCCATTGTAGCCCTGCCTTCAATAATAATAATAGCCATTGTAGCCAGCATCAAAAAAACAACAACAGCCATTGTAGCCCTGCCTCCAATAATAATAGCCATTGTAGCCAGCATACAACAACAATAACAGCCATTGTAGCCCTGCCTCCAATAATAATAGCCATTGTAGCCAGCATCCAACAACAACAACAGCCATTGTAGCCCTGCCTCCAATAATAATAGCCATTGTAGCCAGCATCCAAAAAACAACAACAGCCATTGTAGCCCTGCCTTCAATAATAATAATAGCCATTGTAGCCAGCACCCAAAAACAACAACAGCCATTGTAGCCAGCATCCAACAACAATAACAGCCATTGTAGCCAGCATCCAACAACAATAACAGCCATTGTAGCCAGCATCCAACAACAATAACAGCCATTGTAGCCCTGCCTCCAACAATAATAGCCATTGTAGCCCTGCCTCCAATAATAATAGCCATTGTAGCCAGCATCCAACAACAATAACACCCATTGTAGCTCTGCCTCCAATAATAATAGCCATTGTAGCCAGCATCCAACAACAATAACAGCCATTGTAGCCCTGCCTCCAACAATAATAGCCATTGTAGCCCTGCCTCCAATAATAATAGCCATTGTAGCCAGCATCCAACAACAATAACACCCATTGTAGCTCTGCCTCCAATAATAATAGCCATTGTAGCCAGCATCCAACAACAATAACAGCCATTGTAGCCCTGCCTCCAACAATAATAGCCATTGTAGCCCTGCCTCCAATAATAATAGCCATTGTAGCCAGCATCCAACAACAATAACACCCATTGTAGCTCTGCCTCCAATAATAATAGCCATTGTAGCCAGCATCCAACAACAATAACAGCCATTGTAGCCCTGCCTCCAACAATAATAGCCATTGTAGCCCTGCCTCCAATAATAATAGCCATTGTAGCCAGCATCCAACAACAATAACACCCATTGTAGCTCTGCCTCCAATAATAATAGCCATTGTAGCCAGCATCCAACAACAACAACAGCCATTGTAGCCCTGCCTCCAATAATAATAGCTATTGTAGCCAGCATACAACAACAACAACAGCCATTGTAGCCCTGCCTCCAATAATAATAGCCATTGTAGCCAGCATCCAACAACAATAACAGCCATTGTAGCCCTGCCTCCAATAATAATAGCCATTGTAGCCAGCATCCAAAAACAACAACAGCCATTGTAGCCCTGCCTTCAATAATAATAATAGCCATTGTAGCCAGCACCCAAAAACAACAACAGCCATTGTAGCCAGCATCCAACAACAATAACAGCCATTGTAGCCAGCATCCAACAACAATAACAGCCATTGTAGCCAGCATCCAACAACAATAACAGCCATTGTAGCCCTGCCTCCAACAATAATAGCCATTGTAGCCCTGCCTCCAATAATAATAGCCATTGTAGCCAGCATCCAACAACAATAACACCCATTGTAGCTCTGCCTCCAATAATAATAGCCATTGTAGCCAGCATCCAACAACAATAACAGCCATTGTAGCCCTGCCTCCAACAATAATAGCCATTGTAGCCCTGCCTCCAATAATAATAGCCATTGTAGCCAGCATCCAACAACAATAACACCCATTGTAGCTCTGCCTCCAATAATAATAGCCATTGTAGCCAGCATCCAACAACGATAACAGCCATTGTAGCCCTGCCTCCAATAATAATAGCCATTGTAGCCAGCAAACAACAACAACAACAACAACATCCATTGTAGCCCAGCGTCCTCCACTCCAAGATGACCGACTTCGCGAGACTTCCAGACCCTGACTCGAGATGACAGAATGGAAATCCAGACACACTTCAACTGGAAGACTTCCAGGCAAAGGAATTCCGCAGAACGTCTTTGAAGACGGCCACGAGTAGTCTTGTGGTACAAACGAAGAGGCGAAAGCAGTATCAATTCGTGTTATCATTCGAGAGATTTTCAATCGTCTTGTATTATTGTGCATTTAATTAGAATATACAAAATTCTAATAATCAAATAAATAAATTAGTTATTGAAGTATAATGCATATGTGCTGTATAACACTGCATTAAATGACCTATCTTTGTATTCTCATAACAAAAGTCGAAAAACCATTATAACGTTAACATGGTCCCACGCAGGAGAGAGAGAGAGAGAGAGAGAGAGAGAGAGAGAGAGAGAGAGAGAGAGAGAGAGAGAGAGAGAGAGAGAGTTACAAGGATTTTGGATTTATCAAAGACTTTTTACTCTATCCGTGAAGACTCCACTTGCTCTTTGGTGTAGAGCGATTTACTTTAAGCATTTAGAGAGTTCTTATGATCTTGTCTAACTTATTCTTGAACTCGTTTACCTAAGTGTTACTGTTTATTACATCCGCTGGAAGTCTATTCCAAGTATTTGCTATTTTGTATGTAAAGAGAGAGAGAGAGAGAGAGAGAGAGAGAGAGAGAGAGAGAGATTGCCACATTGAGTGGTGATGTATCTTTTCAATTCCAGTTTGTACCCGTTACCTCTGGACTGATTAGTGCTACGCGAGAGAGAGAGAGAGAGAGAGAGAGAGAGAGAGAGAGAGAGAGAGAGAGAGAGAGAGAGAGAGGGGGGGGGATCCAGTAAGTCAAAACATCACACAAGTGAACTTAACACGATCATATGTAGATCATGAAAAAAATAAAAACTAAGTTGAATAAAAACAGGTTTTCCTTCATCCGAACACTGCTTTGGGCCCCCTTTGATGTCGGGCTGTTTTTTTGATGTTTGTGAAGTCATCAGAGGCCTTTGGTGCTTTGTTTAACCAGTGTAGCTGATTATAAAGGGGAAGTCTGCTGACACTGTTTAGCCCACGCGTGGATGTTACTGACACATCTGGGTGGATCATTTGTCAACAAAACGCAAAATGCAACACAGATATGATTGAATCTGCCCACTTGATACAAGAAAATAAAGAATTTATTATTTTTTTGCATAATAAATTGTTTATTTGGTTGAAAAATCGGCTTCTAGACTAATGTAATAGCTGATTCTGCCCACTTGATACAAGAAAATAAAGAATTTATTATTTTTTTGTATAATAAATTATTTGGAAACAGATCGACTTCTAGACTAATGCAATAGCTGGTTCTGCCCACTTGATACAAGAAAATAAAGAATTTATAATTTTTGCTTTATGTATAATAAATTGTTTATTTGGTAAACAGATCGGCTTCTAGACTAATGCAATAGCTGATTCTGCCCACTTGATACAAGAAAATAAAGAATTTATTATTTATTTTAGCATAATAAATTGTTTATTTGGTTAACAAATCGGCTTCTAGACTAATGCAATAGCTGATTCTGCCCACTTGATACAAGAAAATAAAGAATTTATTATTTATTTTAGCATAATAAATTGTTTATTTGGTTAACAAATCGGCTTCTAGACTAATGTAATAGCTGATTTTGCCCACTTGATACAAGAAAATAAAGAATTTATTATTTATTTTAGCATAATAAATTGTTTATTTGGTTAACAAATCGGCTTCTAGACTAATGTAATAGCTGATTTTGCCCTCTTGATACAAGAAAATAAATAATTTATTATTTTATTTGCATAATAAATTGTTTATTTGGTTAACAAATCGGCTTCTAGACTAATGCAATAGCTGATTTTGCCCACTTGATACAAGAAAATAAAGAATTGATTATTTTTTGGCATAATAAATTGTTTATTTTGAACATAAGTTGGCTTTAAAACCTTTTTATTAGAACTGCAACTTACATTCAATTTATTGATCCTGCCTTTTTTGGTTATTGCCCGAAAATAATTTTTTTTTTTTTTTTTTTTTTTGCAAAATTGATATATTGTTTTCAAAATAAGTCAAATTCAAGATAAGTTTATTACAAATACAAACAAGATTAAATTTAATAATTGTGCCTATTGCCAAATAATAAATTTTTTTTTTTTTTGCAAAATCAATAGATCGTGTTTGATAATAAGTCAACTTTAAGACAAGTTTATTCAAAATAAAACCAAGATTAAATTTAATGATTGCGCCTACTTGCCTATTGCCCGAAAATAATTTGTTTTTTATGTTTTTTCACAATAAATATTTTTTTTTATCTGGAAATTAGGTCGATTATAAAAAAAGCTTATTACAAATGCAACTTACAATTAATTCATTGATTGTACCTAGTTGTCTATTGCCAGAAAATAAATAATTTATTTATGTTTTTCATTTTTTTTTTGCATAATAAAAATCTATTTTTAATTTTGAAAATAGGTCAACAATAAGACAACTTTATTATACAAACGCAACCTAGACCTAATTGATTGATTTTGCCTAATACCAGAAAAAAAAATGTTTTTTTTTTTTTTTTTTTTTTGTATAATAAATAGATTATCTATTTTGAAAATAGGTCAACTACAAGACAAGTTAATTACAACCGTTTTGAAAATCCGCATCGCAAAATTGCAATGAACTAACGTTTGTATTCTAGTTTACTGAAAATATTGCAAATACTTTCATCGTTTGATGTTAATAAAACGAAAAAAGCAAATTCACTTATTAGTTAAAGAGATTAAAAAAATTATTCATAATTGTTGACATAAAAAAATTCAATACTTTATATACTTGAACGATTCAATTTATAATTTAACGAGCTTATAATATAAATAGTAGTAGTAGTTGTTGTTGTTGTAAAAATAATAATAATAACAATAATAATAATAATGATAATACTAATAAAAATAATATAAATAGTAGTAGTAGTAGTAGTAGTAGTAATAGTAGTAGTTGTTGTTGTTGTTGTTGTTGTTGGAGTAGTAGTAGTAGTAGTAGTAGTAGTAATGATAATAACAATATCTAGAGAGAGAGAGAGAGAGAGAGAGAGAGAGAGAGAGAGAGAGATCACACAAGTGAACTTTAAAATAAAAATAACAATATCTAGAGAGAGAGAGAGAGAGAGAGAGAGAGAGAGAGAGAGAGAGAGAGAGAGAGAGAGAGAGAGAGAGAGAGAGAGAGAGAACAAGTTGATATTACCTATATTTAATTAGCACAAAATCTCTATTAAAAAAAAGAGCATCAATTAAAGGAAAAAATACAAAATACAACAAATGTATCACCTCTCAATATAATACATTTGAAATACAATAAAATCTATAATCAAGACAACGCCATCAATTATAGTTAACTAAAGAATATCCTATTCATTCCAGCTGTGTCCAGATTTTGGAATGATATTGCTATTAGCGGAGTTGAATCAGTAGAACTTCATAAGTTCAAACTTGCATCAAATGTTTTAATGTTGAACAGGCTGACATAAGTCTTTTTATAGTTTATATATCAAATATCTGTTTTCATGTTGTTAATGTATTTAAAATATTCTATTTTAATTGTTCATTACTTCTTATATCGTTTATTCATTTCCTTATTTCCTTTCCTCACTAGGATATTTTTCGCTGTTGGAGCCCTTGGGCTTATAGCATCTTGCTTTTCCAACTAGGGTTGTAGTTTAGCTAATAATAATAATAATAATAATAATAATAATAATAATAATAATAATAATAATAATAATAGCATTTTGCTTTACCAACAATGGTTGTAGCTCAGCTAATAATAATAATAATAATAATAATAATAATAATAATAATAATAATAGCATCTTGCTTTTCCACCTAGGGTTGTAGCTCAGCTAATAATAATAATAATAATAATAATAATAATAATAAAAATAATAATAATAATAATAATAATAATAACAATAATAATAATAATAATAATAATAATAGCATCTTGCTTTTCCACTTACGGTTGTAGCTCAGCTAATAATAATAATAATAATAACAATAATAATAATAATAATAATAGTAATAATAATAATAATAACAACAACAACAACAACACCGTAACTAAATAATATTTCATATCTTCATAAACATTAATATTACCTATTTTCAGTTCAACCTATCTCTTCCAAAAAATGGTTAAAAAAAAAAAAAAAATTATTTCGACTCCCGTATTCAATAATGTTTTATATGTTTCATCAAATGTCATATTTCGATAATGTTCTATGCGTTATATTTGACCGAACTCTAAAACATGGGATCATATTTCTATGTATTTAAAACCAGTAATTAATTCATCGCATTGCAATGGGAATTGTCAGAGGGCGATTTTGAAATACGCTTCATAAAATGTTTTTTATATTATGCGTTTATTTGGAAATACGCTTCACAAATGTTTTTTTTATATTATACGTTTATTCAAAAACACGTTCAATTAACGTTTTTCATATTATATGTTTATTTAGAAATACGCTTCACAAAATGATTATATTTTACGTTTATTTAAAAATACGCTTCACAAATATTTCTTTATATATTACGTTTTTTTTTAAATACGTTTCTAACAAAATGTTTTTTATATTATGAGCTTATTTAGAAATGCACTTCACAAAATGTTTCTATATTACGCGTTTATTTAGAAATACGCTTCACAATTTTTTTTATATTATACGTTTATTTAGAAATACACTTCCCAAAATGTTTTTTATATTATGCGTTTATTTAAAAATACGCGTCATAATTGTTTTTTTATATACGTTTATTTAAAAATACGCTTCACAACATTTTTATATTATACGTTTATTTAAAAATACACTTCACAACTTTTTTATATTGTACGTTTACTTAAAATACGCTTCACAAAATGTAGTTTTATATTATTCGTTTATTTAGAAATACGCTCCACAATTTTTTTTATATCATACGTTTACTTAGAAATACGCTTCACAAAATGATTTTTATATTATACGTTTATTTAAAAATACGGTTCACAAATGTTTATTTATATTATACGTTTCACAAATGGTACGACTTCAGTGTTCTGATATATAGAATAACATAATAAAAATAACAATATTCATTATGAATAATCATAAACAATTAACACCACTAATTATTTCACTATCACCATTAATGAAAAAAAAATATCGACCTAATTAACACCACCATTCCTACATTACCACCATTACTTTTTTCACTATCACCATTAATGAAAGAAAAATATTGATCTAAATACACCATTGCTCCATTACCACCATTACTTTTTTCACCATCACCATTAATGAAAAAAAAATATCGATCTAAATTCACCATTTTCCATTACCACCATTACTTTTTTCACTATCACCATTAATGAAAAAAAAATATCGATCAAATTAACACCACCATTCCTCCATTACCACCATTACTTTTTTCACCATCACCATTAATGAAAGAAAAATATTGATCTAAATACACCATTTCTCCATTACCACCATTACTTTTTTCACTATCACCATTAATGAAAAAAAAATATCGATCAAATTAACACCACCATTCCTCCATTACCACCATTACTTTTTTCACCATCACCATTAATGAAAGAAAAATATTGATTTAATTAACACCATTCCTCCATTATCACCATTACTTTTTTCACCATCACCATTAATGAAAGAAAAATATTGATCTAAATACACCATTTCTCCATTACCACCATTACTTTTTTCACCATCACCATTAATGAAAAAAAATATCGACCTAATTAACACCACTATTACTTTTTTCACCATCACCATTATTGAAAACAAAATATCGATCTAAATTCACCATTTCTATCATTACCACCAACAATGAAATAAAAAAAATATCTATCCAATACTTATCAGATTCGCTCAGCCAACACCAATTCATATTAGCTGCTCTGAGAACCGATTATGTAATCTTTGCAAAAAAGAGCAAATATTGGTTAAGACTCTCCAGGGAAAATGGTATTTGCGAATAGAGATTTCGCAAGGCGCGTATTGGACATTAAAGGTATATTACTAAGATATCATGTCAAGAAATGGAAGTTTAGTTTCCAGTATAATCAGGATATATGTATATATATATATATATATATATATACATATATATATATATATATATTTATATATATTTATATATATAGATATATATAGATAAATATATATATATATATATATATATATATATATATATATATCACCCACGAATGGCATTTAATACCGAATTCTATCTTGGGAATATATATCCACTTGGAATTCATTTAATGGTAACAGCTTCTGGCCGGGTGGGGATTCGAACCACCACCTGTACGGCTGGAAACCATGCTGGCAGGGACCCTACCGACTGAGCTATCAAGATAGAATTCGGTATTAAATGCCATTCGTGGGTGATATTTACATTAATTAAAATCACGTGTGCTTGTGATATATGTTCATATATATATATATATATATATATATATATATATATATATATATATATATATATATATATATATATATATATATATATAAACAGCATATATATATATATATATATATATATATATATATAATTTCTTTACCAGTTACAATCAATTTACATAAACCACAATCCAGTACTCAATACTAGCCTGAAATACTCCCAAAGACTCCAATTAATTGCAAAATAATATCTACCTTTTTGGTCATTCTAAGACACTAACTTATTTGCAGTTCTTGATTCCAATTAATAGCAAAATAATATCTACCCATTTTGTCATTCTGCAACACTAGTTAATTTGCACTTTTGATTCCAATTAATTGCAAAGTAATGTCTACCCATTTTATAATTCTAAAACACTAATTAATTTGCACTTCTAGATTCCAATTAATTGCAAAATTATATCTACCCTTTTATGTCATTCTGCAATACTAATTAATCTGCCTTTGTTCTCCCTCTATTCCCTTAAAGATAATAATCCCAAAGACTCCAATTAATTGCAAAGTAATAACTACCTATTTTTGCCATTCTACAACACAAAATCCTTTCCCTTTTCCCCAACCTTTCTTCTCCCTCTACACCCAACAGAAACCAAAACAAACCCGCCATTATTCCACCCAACAGAAACCAAAACAAACCCGCCTTTATTCCACCCAACAGAAACCAAAACAAACCCGCCATTATTCCACCCAACAGAAACCAAAACAAACCCGCCTTTATTCGACCCAACAGAAACCAAAACAAACCCGCCTTTATTCCACCCAACAGAAACCAAAACAAACTCGCCTTTTTTCCACCCAACAGAAACCAAAACAAACCCGCCTTTATTCCACCCAACAGAAACCAAAACAAACCCGCCTTTATTCCACCCAACAGAAACCAAAACAAATCCGCCATTATTCCACCCAACAGAAACCAAAACAAACCCGCCTTTATTCCACGCAACAGAAACCAAAACAAACCCGCCTTTATTCCACCCAACAGAAACCAAAACAAATCCGCCATTATTCCACCCAACAGAAACCAAAACAAACCCGCCTTTATTCCACGCAACAGAAACCAAAACAAACCCGCCTTTATTCCACCCAACAGAAACCAAAACAAACCCGCCTTTATTCCACCCAACAGAAACCAAAACAAACCCGCCATTATTCCACCCAACAGAAACCAAAACAAACCCGCCTTTATTCGACCCAACATAAACCAAAACAAACCCGCCTTTATTCCACGCAACAGAAACCAAAACAAACCCGCCTTTATTCCACCCAACAGAAACCAAAACAAACCCGCCTTTATTCCACCCAACAGAAACCAAAACAAATCCGCCATTATTCCACCCAACAGAAACCAAAACAAACCCGCCTTTATTCCACGCAACAGAAACCAAAACAAACCCGCCATTATTCCACCCAACAGAAACCAAAACAAATCCGCCATTATTCCACCCAACAGAAACCAAAACAAACCCGCCTTTATTCCACGCAACAGAAACCAAAACAAACCCGCCTTTATTCCACCCAACAGAAACCAAAACAAGCCCGCCTTTATTCCACCCAACAGAAACCAAAACAAACCCGCCATTATTCCACCCAACAGAAACCAAAACAAACCCGCCTTTATTCGACCCAACAGAAACCAAAACAAACCCGCCTTTATTCCACGCAACAGAAACCAAAACAAACCCGCCTTTATTCCACCCAACAGAAACCAAAACAAACCCGCCTTTATTCCACCCAACAGAAACCAAAACAAATCCGCCATTATTCCACCCAACAGAAACCAAAACAAACCCGCCTTTATTCCACGCAACAGAAACCAAAACAAACCCGCCTTTATTCCACTCAACAGAAACCAAAACAAACCCGCCTTTATTCCACCCAACAGAAACCAAAACAAACTCGCCTTTATTCCACCCAACAGAAACCAAAACAAACTCGCCTTTATTCCACCCAACAGAAACCAAAACAAACCCGCCATTATTCCACCCAACAGAAACCAAAACAAATCCGCCATTATTCCACCCAACAGAAAACAAAACAAACCCGCCTTTATTCCACCCAACAGAAACCAAAACAAACCCGCCTTTATTCCACGCAACAGAAACCAAAACAAACCCGCCTTTATTCCACTCAACAGAAACCAAAACAAACCCGCCTTTATTCCACCCAACAGAAACCAAAACAAACTCGCCTTTATTCCACCCAACAGAAACCAAAACAAACCCGCCATTATTCCACCCAACAGAAACCAAAACAAATCCGCCATTATTCCACCCAACAGAAAACAAAACAAACCCGCCTTTATTCCACCCAACAGAAACCAAAACAAACCCGCCTTTATTCCACGCAACAGAAACCAAAACAAACCCGCCTTTATTCCACCCAACAGAAACCAAAACAAACTCGCCTTTTTTCCACCCAACAGAAACCAAAACAAACCCGCCTTTATTCCACCCAACAGAAACCAAAACAAACCCGCCTTTATTCCACCCAACAGAAACCAAAACAAATCCGCTATTATTCCACCCAACAGAAACCAAAACAAACCCGCCTTTATTCCACGCAACAGAAACCAAAACAAACCCGCCTTTATTCCACCCAACAGAAACCAAAACAAATCCGCCATTATTCCACCCAACAGAAACCAAAACAAACCCGCCTTTATTCCACGCAACAGAAACCAAAACAAACCCGCCTTTATTCCACCCAACAGAAACCAAAACAAACCCGCCTTTATTCCACCCAACAGAAACCAAAACAAACCCGCCATTATTCCACCCAACAGAAACCAAAACAAACCCGCCTTTATTCGACCCAACAGAAACCAAAACAAACCCGCCTTTATTCCACGCAACAGAAACCAAAACAAACCCGCCTTTATTCCACCCAACAGAAACCAAAACAAACCCGCCTTTATTCCACCCAACAGAAACCAAAACAAATCCGCCATTATTCCACCCAACAGAAACCAAAACAAACCCGCCTTTATTCCACGCAACAGAAACCAAAACAAACCCGCCTTTATTCCACCCAACAGAAACCAAAACAAATCCGCCATTATTCCACCCAACAGAAACCAAAACAAACCCGCCTTTATTCCACGCAACAGAAACCAAAACAAACCCGCCTTTATTCCACCCAACAGAAACCAAAACAAACCCGCCTTTATTCCACCCAACAGAAACCAAAACAAACCCGCCATTATTCCACCCAACAGAAACCAAAACAAACCCGCCTTTATTCGACCCAACAGAAACCAAAACAAACCCGCCTTTATTCCACGCAACAGAAACCAAAACAAACCCGCCTTTATTCCACCCAACAGAAACCAAAACAAACCCGCCTTTATTCCACCCAACAGAAACCAAAACAAATCCGCCATTATTCCACCCAACAGAAACCAAAACAAACCCGCCTTTATTCCACGCAACAGAAACCAAAACAAACCCGCCTTTATTCCACTCAACAGAAACCAAAACAAACCCGCCTTTATTCCACCCAACAGAAACCAAAACAAACTCGCCTTTATTCCACCCAACAGAAACCAAAACAAACTCGCCTTTATTCCACCCAACAGAAACCAAAACAAACCCGCCATTATTCCACCCAACAGAAACCAAAACAAATCCGCCATTATTCCACCCAACAGAAAACAAAACAAACCCGCCTTTATTCCACCCAACAGAAACCAAAACAAACCCGCCTTTATTCCACGCAACAGAAACCAAAACAAACCCGCCTTTATTCCACTCAACAGAAACCAAAACAAACCCGCCTTTATTCCACCCAACAGAAACCAAAACAAACTCGCCTTTATTCCACCCAACAGAAACCAAAACAAACCCGCCATTATTCCACCCAACAGAAACCAAAACAAATCCGCCATTATTCCACCCAACAGAAAACAAAACAAACCCGCCTTTATTCCACCCAACAGAAACCAAAACAAACCCGCCTTTATTCCACGCAACAGAAACCAAAACAAACCCGCCTTTATTCCACTCAACAGAAACCAAAACAAACCCGCCTTTATTCCACCCAACAGAAACCAAAACAAACCCGCCTTTATTCCACCCAACAGAAACCAAAACAAACCCGCCTTTATTCCACTCAACAGAAACCAAAACAAACCCGCCTTTATTCCACTCAACAGAAACCAAAACAAACCCGCCTTTATTCCACGCAACAGAAACCAAAACAAACCCGCCTTTATTCCACCCAACAGAAACCAAAACAAACCCGCCTTTATTCCACTCAACAGAAACCAAAACAAACCCGCCTTTATTCCACTCAACAGAAACCAAAACAAACCCGCTTTTATTCCACCCAACAGAAACCAAAACAAACTCGCCTTCATTCCACCCAACAGAAACCAAAACAAACTCGCCTTCATTCCACCCAACAGAAACCAAAACAAACCCGCCATTATTCCACCCAACAGAAACCAAAACAAAGTCGCCTTTATTCCACCCAACAGAAACCAAAACAAACCCGCCATTATTCCACCCAACAGAAACCAAAACAAAGTCGCCTTTATTCCACTCAACAGAAACCAAAACAAACCCGCCTTTATTCCACTCAACAGAAACCAAAACAAACCCGCCTTTATTCCACTCAACAGAAACCAAAACAAACCCGCCTTTATTCCACGCAACAGAAACCAAAACAAACCCGCCTTTATTCCACTCAACAGAAACCAAAACAAACCCGCCTTTATTCCACTCAACAGAAACCAAAACAAACCCGCTTTTATTCCACCCAACAGAAACCAAAACAAACTCGCCTTCATTCCACCCAACAGAAACCAAAACAAACTCGCCTTCATTCCACCCAACAGAAACCAAAACAAACCCGCCATTATTCCACGCAACAGAAACCAAAACAAACTCGCCATTATTCCACCCAACAGAAACCAAAACAAACTCGCCTTTATTCCACCCAACAAAAACCAAAACAAACTCGCCTTTATTCCACCCAACAGAAACCAAAACAAACCCGCCTTTATTCCACCCAACAGAAACCAAAACAAACCCGCCTTTATTCCACCCAACAGAAACCAAAACAAACCCGCCTTTATTCCACCCAACAGAAACCAAAACAAGCGACGCAGTTCAACCGGAGCGAAGAAATAATGCCAGATGGAAGAGGAATGTCACGAGATGAGGAACTAACTCGGTTCAACTCTGCTCTTATTAAACAATTAGTTCAACAACGAACGAGGGCACTCCTCTGCTTCTCTATACACCTTATGTAAACAACGCATTACCATTTCCAACTCTAGATTCAGCGGAATTTCAGAGGTTAAAACTTACAGTGAATAATTTCATGTTAAACATAAGACTCTACATAGAGTTAACTTATAAAATATTTATCTTAATGTTGTTACTGTTCTTAAAACATGTTATTTAAATTCTTCATTACTTTTTATGTAGTTTATTTTCTTTCCGTATTTCCTTTTCCTCACTGGAATATTTTTCCCTGTTGGAATCCCATAAGCTTAAAGCATCCTGCATGTTTTCATGTTAAACATAAGACTCTATATATAGTTAATTTATGAAATATTTATCTTAATGTTGTTACTATTCTTAAAATGTTATTTAAGTTCTTCATTACTTCTCATCTAGTTTAATTTTTTTCCTTATTTCCTTTCCTCACTGGGATATTTTTCCCTGATATAGCCCATAAGCTTAAGGCATCCTGCTTTCTATCTAGGGTTGTAGCTTGGCTAATAATAATAATAATAATAATAATAATAATGAATACCAACTATTACATATTATCAAAAAGTAAATATGTCATTTTTCTATTATTATTATTATCATTATTATTATTATTATTATTATTATTATTATTACATGAATATTCTACGTTAATCACCCAATGTCAATAAACTGTAAAAACAGACTCATGTCTCTAATGAAAGGTAAACCAATAATTTATGTCTATCAAGAGACATCTCTCTCTCTCTCTCTCTCTCTCTCTCTCTGTTATGGTGTAATGCGAGTCGTCATTATCTATAACGAAGCTAAGAGTTGAGGTCGAATGAAACAGCAATTAGGAATGAGAGAGAGAGAGAGAGAGAGAGAGAGAGAGAGAGAGATTTCTGTAAGCTTGGAATTCTGGTTAAAATTCCATGATTTTAGATGTAAAAGGGAAGACTTAAGGCATTCAGAGCTTTGCTCTCTCTCTCTCTCTCTCTCTCTCTCTCTCTCTCTATATATATATATATATATATATACATATATATATATATATATATGTACATTATATACATATATATATATATATATATATCCCCTCTCTGAAAGGGGATACCTTAACATGGTGAAAGGGTTTGTGTATCGCCATGATCAGTAAAGCTGTACTAGTCAGGGCGACCCATACTAGGTTGGTTTGCTAATGAGCGATCAGACTAGAGTCTCCCACCATTACCAAACAGCAGTGGCCAGCTTGGTGATGAAAATAGACAAACCCCAGACATTATTATGACCATGTCTGAGGACTTTGTCCTGCAGTGGACTGGAAATGGCTGCGTTTGTTGTTGTTGCTGTTGTTGTTGTATGTATGTATATGTATATAACGAGAGAGAGAGAGAGAGAGAGAGAGAGAGAGAGAGAGAGAGAGAAATATAACCTGAATACACGAAATCCTTCCACACAGAGTAAGACCACAGGAGTTCTTGGGTGACTTTCCTTTAAATCCTGAAGTAATCCTGTTCTCCCATGAGGACGCCCTAATGGCTAAGCCCTTTCCCGCCGCCCATCCCACCCACGGTCCTACGCCCGTTAGGATATAAAGGAAGAATAATTTTTCTTGGCATTTTTATTTTGGTTGAAATCCTGCAAAAAATACGATAAAAGGGTTGGAATGAAAGAACTTTAATCCTCTTGTCTATCTCTCTCTCTCTCTCTCTCTCTCTCTCTCTCTCCATGTTCCTACTATTTCTTATTGTTTCTTTTTCTGTTATTCTTCAAGTCTATCTCCATCTTCAATTAATTCGAATAGGTAATTTCTCTCTCTCTCTCTCTCTCTCTCTCTCTCTCTCTATCTCTCTCTTTTTCGGTCAACCTTTAAAGTGTCTACCTCCACCTTAAATGATTTCGAATAGGCAAAATCTCTCTCTCTCTCTCTCTCTCTCTCTCTCTATATATATATATATATATATATAAATATATATATATATACATATATATATATGTATATATATATATATGTTCCTACTACTTTTTATTATTACTTTTTCCGTTATTCTTCAAGGCTATCTCCATCTTCAATTAATTCGAATAGGCAAAATCTCTCTCTCTCTCTCTCTCTCTCTCTCTCTCTCCCCATGTTCCTACCATTTCTTATTGTTTCTTTTTCCTTTATTCTTCAAGTCTACCTCCATCTTCAATTAATTCGAATAGGTAATTTCTCTCTCTCTCTCTCTCTCTCTCTCTCTCTCTCCATGTTCCTACTTTTTATTGTTTCTTTTTCCGTTATTCTTCAAGTCTATCTCCATCTTCAATTAATTCGAATAGGTAATTTCTCTCTCTCTCTCTCTCTCTCTCTCTCTCCATGTTCCTATTTCTTATTGTTTCTTTTTCCGTTATTCTTCAAGTCTACCTCCATCTTCAATTAATTCGAATAGGTAATTTCTCTCTCTCTCTCTCTCTCTCTCTCTCTCTCTCTCTCCATGTTCCTACTATTTCTTATTGTTTCTTTTTCTGTTATTCTTCAAGTCTATCTCCATCTTCAATTATTCGAATAGGTAAAATCTCTCTCTCTCTCTCTCTCTCTCTCTCTCTCCATGTTCCTACTATTTCTTATTGTTTCTTTTTCTGTTATTCTTCAAGTCCATCTCCATCTTCAATTATTTCGAATAGGTAAAATCTCTCTCTCTCTCTCTCTCTCTCTCTCTCTCTCTCTCCATGTTCCTACTATTTCTTATTGTTTCTTTTTCTGTTATTCTTCAAGTCTATCTCCATCTTCAATTAATTCGAATAGGTAATTTCTCTCTCTCTCTCTCTCTCTCTCTCTCTCTCTCCATGTTCCTACTATTTCTTATTGTTTCTTTTTCTGTTATTCTTCAAGTCCATCTCCATCTTCAATTATTTCGAATAGGTAAAATCTCTCTCTCTCTCTCTCTCTCTCTCTCTCCATGTTCCTACTATTTCTTATTGTTTCTTTTTCTGTTATTCTTCAAGTCCATCTCCATCTTCAATTATTTCGAATAGGTAAAATCTCTCTCTCTCTCTCTCTCTCTCTCTCTCTCTCTCTCTCTCCATGTTCCTACTATTTCTTATTGTTTCTTTTTCTGTTATTCTTCAAGTCCATCTCCATCTTCAATTATTTCGAATAGGTAAAATCTCTCTCTCTCTCTCTCTCTCTCTCTCTCTCTCTCCATGTTCCTACTATTTCTTATTGTTTCTTTTTCTGTTATTCTTCAAGTCTATCTCCATCTTCAATTATTTCGAATAGGTAAAATCTCTCTCTCTCTCTCTCTCTCTCTCTCTCTCTCTCCATGTTCCTACTATTTCTTATTGTTTCTTTTTCTGTTATTCTTCAAGTCCATCTCCATCTTCAATTATTTCGAATAGGTAAAATCTCTCTCTCTCTCTCTCTCTCTCTCTCTCTCTCTCCATGTTCCTACTATTTCTTATTGTTTCTTTTTCTGTTATTCTTC